>NW_026562574.1:92500-180000 GCF_027474105.1 Poeciliopsis prolifica | reverse complement strand
AACTGAACGGTTCACTTGTCCGGAACTGAACGGTTCACTTGTCCGGAACTGAACGGTTCACCTGTCCGGAACTGAACGGTTCACCTGTCCGGAACTGAACGGTTCACTTGTCCGGAACTGAACGGTTCACCTGTCAGGAACTGAACGGTTCACTTGTCCGGAACTGAACGGTTCACTTGTCCGGAACTGAACGGTTCACCTGTCTGGAACTGAACGGTTCACCTGTCCGGAACTGAACAGTTCTCCTGTCAGGAACTGAACGGTTCACTTGTCCGGAACTGAACGGTTCACTTGTCCGGAACTGAACAGTTCACCTGTCAGGAACTGAACGGTTCACATGTCCGGAACTGAACGGTTCACTTGTCCGGAAACTGAACAGTTCACTTGTCCGGAACTGAACGGTTCACCTGTCAGGAACTGAACGGTTCACTTGTCCGGAACTGAACGGTTCACTTGTCCGGAACTGAACGGTTCACTTGTCCGGAACTGAACGGTTCACCTGTCCGGAACTGAACGGTTCACCTGTCAGGAACTGAACTGTTCACTTGTCCGGAACTGAACGGTTCACTTGTCCAGAACTGAACGGTTCACTTGTCCGGAACTGAACGGTTCACTTGTCCAGAACTGAACGGTTCACTAGTCCGGAACTGAACGGTTCACTTGTCCGGAACTGAACGGTTCACCTGTCAGGAACTGAACGGTTCACTTGTCCGGAACTGAACGGTTCACTTGTCCGGAACTGAACGGTTCACTTGTCCGGAACTGAACGGTTCACCTGTCAGGAACTGAACGGTTCACTTGTCCGGAACTGAACAGTTCACCTGTCCGGAACTGAACGGTTCACTTGTCCGGAACTGAACGGTTCACCTGTCCGGAACTGAACGGTTCACCTGTCCGGAACTGAACGGTTCCGGACAGGTGAAGCTTTGAACCAACTCATGAAACCTCTGTGATTATAACTGTAATCTGATTATAATCTGATTATAATGTTTACAATAATTCAATGTCAACATTTTGAATCAGAGAGCCTAATGAGCGAATGTTTCAAAGAGGATCATGTCATCACAAACACACCTTAAACTTCAAATACTTCCTGTTTGAGTCTAAAATAAAAACTGTTCTCCATAATTTAGCATTAATCTCCTGAGAAACATTAAACTCATCAGACTGAGGATTAACTTGGACATGTTTAGATCTCGTCCCAAACTCTCCACCTGCCTTCCCAAGTCTCCATTTGCTCTTGTCATGTTGAGATTCCTGGCAGCTAAAACCATTTAAATCCGGTTCTAAAACAAATTTTGCCCCAAGGATTATTCACCGTAATATCATATGCATTAGTCCACAAACACTGGGACGTATATGCCTTAATCCTCAGAAAGGGCACAGCCTGGAACGGCTGCAGAGGAATAATTCCTGCCTGCTGCCTCCTGTCTGCAGGCGTTTTCAAATCTCCAGTCAAACAGGAGGAAACTCCTGGCATGCAGCTCCATGATGCCGTTAACCCTGAACCCACGAACCACCTGCAACAGGCAGACGTCAGTTAAACACGCAGAAACTTTTACTTTGAAAAAACTTGGATCGTTAAAACAACTTTAAGCCTGAATATAACGTGTTTCACCTGATCACTAGATGGAAATGATCAGATCCAGTTCATGTGTTATTAGTGGAGAGTTAAAGCAAAGTTCATCTCAAGGTTTAGTTCAACTTCAGGATTTTTCTACATTCAGTAAATTAATGCATTTTTAAGTAGTTTGAGCTAATTTTAGCTTTCACATTCAAACCTTGTAAAAATAATTACACAACATATAAACTGTAAACAGTTTAACATACTTCCTGTATATATATATATATCTATATATCTATATATCTATATATCTATCTATATATATATATATATATATATAATATATATTATATATATATATATATATATATATATATATATATATATATACATATATATCACATTAGAGCTGATCAAAGTCAGGTAGAAATATCAAAAGTTTTTATTTTCAAAATGTGAGAATACCACGTAAGAGATTATTTTCATCAGAATCAACAGTTTTCATCCTTTCTCCGACTCCGACGGTTTTGGGTCAAACATTTCGTCTTTTAATCTCCCATAATCTGTTAGCATCAGCTGCAGTGAAGCGTTCACACACCATGATGCTGCCACTGCTTTGCCTCAGTGTTAGGAGCATGTTTTCAATGTTATGGCAGCTTTTTTAAAATCAATACTCAGGTATTTTTCCTACTAAACAGTTTATTGGAGGTTATTTCTGTCTCATTTCAAATGGAAACCAGACAGAAAAACTTGGTAACTTGCTGATTTCGTCCTTCCGGTTCTGTAAATCATGTTGTTTCCTGGTTGCTTTAAACCACGGGCCGGTTCAGGGGCTCAAACAATCGGGCCGGCTCGCTGTGTGGCGCGGTTCCCACACCAACAGGCGCTGATGCATGCACAAATGAAGACGGATTGCATATGATGACACAAGTCAGGTTTAATTTGCTCTTTTGCCAAAAGCGGAGAGAGCAAAGGAAGAGAGATGCATCACCGGCGCTGGAACTTAACTCAATATATTACAAAGCCCAAAGGTGTAGCTTTGATCTTCCTTGTGAAGAATTGTGACAGAGCCGTTCGGCTCTTTCTGAACTCAGGTGGCCCTTCACACAATAGCCAGAGAAAATAACTTCATCTCCCAGACTAAATAAGAAGCTCTTGAAGTCCTGCTAGGATCTACAGAGGAAAGAGATGCAACAACCAGATGAAATTGTATTATTCTTCTCCAAAGTTGTTTCCTTCCACAGAGGAGAAGAGCAGCGCTGCAGACTGATACCTGTGTGGATTATAATTCTCTTATCTCTGCAGGCGCAGGTGGGGTCGGCTTATTTTCAGCACAATCACTTCAAATATCTATTTTATTATCTGCAGTTGGGAAATTCAATGTGATTTACTTGTCAGCAGGTCGGAGAGATTTATTTTTAGCCCAGATTCTTGTCATCCTGGATACTAAAAAAAAAACAAAACCAAAAACTCCTTTCTACTGGTTCTGGTGATTCTACTGGTTCTGTTGGTTCTGCTTGTTCTGCTGGTTCTGCTTGTTCTGCTGGTTCTGCTTGTTCTGCTGGTTCTGCTGGTTCTGCTGGTTCTGTTGGTTCTGCTGGTTCTGTTGGTTCTGCTGGTTCTGCTGGTTCTGCTGGTTCTGTTGGTTCTGCTGGTTTTGTTGGTTTTGCTGGTTCTGTTGGTTCTGCTGGTTCTGTTGGTTTTGCTGGTTCTGTTGGTTCTGCTGGTTCTGTTGGTTCTGCTGGTTCTGTTGGTTTTGCTGGTTCTGTTGGTTCTGCTGGTTCTGTTGGTTTTGCTGGTTCTGTTGGTTCTGCTGGTTCTGCTGGTTCTGTTGGTTCTGCTGGTTCTGTTGGTTTTGCTGGTTCTGTTGGTTCTGCTTGTTCTGCTGGTTCTGTTGGTTCTGCTGGTTCTGTTGGTTTTGCTGGTTCTGTTGGTTCTGCTGGTTCTGTTGGTTTTGCTGGTTCTGTTGGTTCTGCTGGTTCTGATGACCCGAGTCAGAACCAAACTCTGACCTCATGTTCCTGAAATTTATCCATATGTTCAAATCTGAAGTCATTTACAGGCAGGAAAGTGCAGAGCATCAGGGAACTTATCTCACCTTTCTCTTTGTTTTCTTACGTTTCCAAATAATCTCTTCCCTGCACATGATGAGATGAAACTTTAAAAATGATTTTCAGTGTCTTTTACCAGATCAGGAATATTTTAATGAAACAAATGAAATCTGTTTTTGTAAGAAAGCGATTTGCCGACTCAACGTTCTTAAAAACGAACCCAGTTTACAAACCCAGTAGAATGGAGAGCAACATTCTGGTCCTGCTACAGATTCTCACATGGACTAAGGTCTGGACTTTGACTAGGCCACTCCAACACATGAATCTGCTGGGATCTAAACCTCCCATAACATCTCTGGCGGGATGTTCCTGGATTGAGCTGCATCCTTCCTCCCACAGCATGATGCTGCCACCACCACCATGATGTTCACTCATGTTCAGCAGCGAGAATCTGGCACAAACAGAAAATATTCAACAATTAACTAAAAACAGGTCAGAATGTTTGACTTTCATGTCACAAAATTTGTCTCCCTCTTCATTATTATTCATTGTTTTATCTCAGTTTCTCATAAAATCCTCCAAAAACACATGAAGCGTACGATGTAAAATAATCTAGGATTTCCAAAGATATGGATGCTTTTGCAGTGCTGTGTTGTAACCAGGCTCTGATTGCAAGCAAAGCAAACTCAAAGTGTGCAACCTGGCACTGGGAGAGGAAGTTTGACCAGAAGCAGAACTGATAGCCACAGCCTGGGCGGCTCCCGCTCTGCGGCTCCCCCTCTGCATCGCCCGCTCTGCATCGCCCGCTCTGCGGCTCCCCCTCTGCATCGCCCGCTCTGCATCACCCGCTCTGCGGCTCCCCCTCTGCATCGCCCGCTCTGCATCACCCGCTCTGCGGCTCCCGCTCTGCATCACCCGCTCTGCATCACCCGCTCTGCATCGCCCGCTCTGCATCACCCGCTCTGCATCGCCCGCTCTGCATCACCCGCTCTGCGGCTCCCGCTCTGCATCGCTCGCTCTGCATCACCCGCTCTGCATCACCCGCTCTGCGGCTCCCCCTCTGCATCGCCCGCTCTGCATCGCCCGCTCTGCATCGCCCGCTCTGCGGCTCCCGCTCTGCATCGCCCGCTCTGCATCGCCCGCTCTGCATCGCCCGCTCTGCGGCTCCCGCTCTGCATCGCCCGCTCTGCATCGCCCGCTCTGCATCACCCGCTCTGCGGCTCCCACTCTGCATCGCCCGCTCTGCATCGCCCGCTCTGCATCGCCCGCTCTGCATCACCCGCTCTGCGGCTCCCGCTCTGCATCGCCCGCTCTGCATCACCCGCTCTGCGGCTCCCGCTCTGCATCGCCCGCTCTGCATCGCCCGCTCTGCATCACCCGCTCTGCGGCTCCCGCTCTCACCAAACTTTGCAGACTCTGGCTCTTCCTCACCCAGAGGCAGCCTGCTTGCTTCTGCTCTGTGTTGCCATCTGCGGTCAAATCCTGACGCTTGTCCACATATTCTTAACTTTTCCCTCTGAATCTGTTTCCAGTTGCAGTTTACATCAGAAAATGCGGTCCAGGCTTGAAGGAGCGATTTCTCCCAGGACCCCTCAGGTGCAGCTCCTCACGGCGCTGCCTGGCTCCCCTGGCAGCTCGGTTTGGGTGAAGCTCCTCTCTGCTCTGGCCTCACAACATTTAGATGAACTCTGCATCGAGTCAGAATAACACAGCTGCCAACCTGCTGCTGCAGGCAGAAACTCCACCCACACACCATGACAGATACTGACACCCTGTTTCCTTAAAAACATCCAAAATCCAGAGTTCTCCTGATAAGTGTCTGTTACAGATCAAATTTAATGGACTTTTTTTCCTATCTACACCTCATAGTGAAGTATTCAACATCATGTTCAGCATGTAAACCATTATGAAGAGAATAATGGCTCTAATCTAGGAGAAGGAGCGCGTAAGCAAGGCTGATGAGTCAATAAAGTCTGAAGGATTGTTTCTCCTGGATGATACAGGAAGAGGAATAATGCTCCATAATGACGTTACAATACTGGATCCACTCAGTGGACTGAGAGCCGTAAACATTTAAAACATGCAGCGAAACAAAGACTGAATGTTCACATCAATAAAACAGATTTTATTGGGATGTTATGTTAACTGAGTAACAGGAAGAGGAAATGAAACACGTTTCCAGTCCCTTCATTTATGATTTTCTTTTTTTAGTTTGCAGAAATAATTTTCAGCGTTTTATTTCAAACAGATTAAAAGATTTAGGGTCAAATTTTAGGTAAAAAGCTCAAACTCAGTCAGGTTGGATAGAGAGCAATACTCCCGTCCAGGAATACGGCCGAACCCGAAACCCCATTCTGTCACTTATCTGACCGGTCAGACGCTCCAAAAATGACCTAGTTAAAGTAAACAGAACACAGCGCTCTACAGCTAGCATATAGCTCAGATTAGCATATCCTATTTTAAAAATGACTTATCAAATGATATTTTGTTCCCATTAAGAGAAAATGTCTCTGATGCAGCTGCAGCATCATGATCCGGACGCCGGTTCTGATCCGGAGCAGCAGCAGAACCTGACACTCAGCCTCACACTCAGCCTGCTTGTTGCTCGCCTCATGTTTCTGAACTTCTCTGTTATCCATGTTTATTTATTAGCTGGCGCCGACCCGGAGGACGCCGTCCTGAACGCACGTTTGATTCCTCACAACAGTTTGGCCCATTTTCCCACATCAGAATAATGTCCTGGTCCAGGTCCTGGTCCAGGTCCAATAGTACCTGGTCAAATCTGAACTGGTTGTAAAGAATCGGAGCCGATCCGTCTGCTGCCTCAGAGTGAGACGTCGTCGTGTCAAAGTCACTTTGTTCAGCAACAAACCGCTACAAATATTGATTGGTAGAATCAGAGCTAAAATAAAGAACCCAGAGAGTTCTGGCTCTGGCCCGGTTGGGTCCATTGATCCTGCATTTCCTCTGCGCTCTGAGCAGAACCAGAAGCTCCGGCTGTCCGGCTCTGTGAGCCTGTCTCCCTGCAGCTCCTGATTTCTGTTCTCAGCTGTCAGGAGAGAAACCCGACATGGTCAGCTGCTGGTAGAAACGGATCCAATTCGAGGTTTGACATGTGCGATCTGACACGCGTTCCCACTCAGCAGTTGTAAGGGAACATAGCGAGGCCCTGTTGTCTGGCTGCTCTGCTCCAGCAGCGTGTTTCTGTCTGCTCAGCAGACACTCCCAGGGCCTCTCCGCTTCCCACCGGGGAAACAACAGCCTGCAGGCCGGAGCCAAACTGAACGGCTTCATCCTTCACATGAGCCTCAGAACCAACAAGGTTTGATTATTTAGCCTGAAATGCAGAAAAGCTCTGATCCTGTGGTCCATGTTTAATGCTTATTGGTGATCTTAACTAACATGTTGCATAAACTCACATCATCTCTGCATATATTTCCAGATGAACTGAGAGGCTGATGTTGAAGTGACCGGTGCTGCAGGCCTCGGCTTCTCCAGGATATTATTTCTATGGCTGCTTGTTGATCCTGTGGGAGCAGAACGGAGCTGGCATCATGTGCAACCATCAGTTCAACCTGCAAAGGATGGAAACATTTACAACCAGGAAAACCTCAAGGTCTGCAGAAACCAAAACTCCAGTTTGATTACCATAGAAAAGGAAAAATATCAGTGAAGGAGTATCATTTATTAAAGCCACCCCAAGCATAAACTGCATAATCATTCAGAAATAGGCTGTTTGCTTAAAGTAGGGCACAATCATTACTCTTCCAGTTTGAGGAGCAGTGCTGGCTGTAATCCAGCTGTCTATATTCCTCCACACATGCAGTTTCTGTGTGAGGATAACAGAAACATCTCCATGGCTGAACTCAAGGCCTCAGCTGTCTGCCTGAATAAAAACATCTTCTGCCTCCATGCTGGGACAGGAAAATAACCCGAGGAGATAATAAAAGCTTAAAAATGTGCAGAATAACAATACATACATAAACAACATGGAGCTGGAGTCCAGCTGCCAGTCCTGCACCAGACCTCACTTTGTATGTTGCTTTACTTAGAATAATTGTAACCTTGTGAAAATAAATCTAAAACTACAATGAGATGAAATGAGAGATACTTTATGTCCCTGAGGAAATGCAGAGGTGCAGGTTCACTTGCACACCGATAAAAATCAAATAGGATGAATATTCCATCTATCTTCACTCTGCATTCCAGTTGTTCTCCGAACAGTTTAAAAAATAAACAGTTTGAAAAATAAACTGGTTTTCCCTCCAAAGTTGGATTTCCAGCTGGGAAACTGGGAGCAGCTCCCACTACCCCCAGCCACTACCCCGACTTGTTTCCTCTGGTCTGACGTCAAACCCGGCTCCAAGATCCAACTTCTGCTGTGGGGCTTCATCCTGTGAAAGGTGCTTCATCAATAAAGTTTACTTTGTTTACATCTCTAATCTAAAATTCGCCGTTTGTGTTGCTGTGAAGAGGAGGGGTGACAGTACACGTCCCTGTGGCGCGCCGTTGTTGTTTGTCTTTGCCTGAAAACAACAATCAGGAAACCAAAGACTCTTTTTAGTAACAAGGATTAATAACATCAAGCCGTAAAGATGTTACATTTCTAATTATAACCAGATTTCATTCAATCTAGTAGAGCTGGTTCAAACTGCAGTACCATCTACCACCTTTAGGGGGACTGGCTGTGAGTCACCTCAGGGTGAGAAAAGTGACCTGAAATGATAATTCATTTAAAGCAGTGTCTGCATGAGCTGAGATGTGGGTCGAGGTCTTGAGGGCATTTTTAATTATCTGTTCTGTCTGAATCCGTCCCTTTAATTCCTGAATCCGTCCCTTTAATTCCTGAATCCGTCCCTTTAATTCCTGAATCCGTCCCTTTAATTCCTGCATGATGCCGTTTTGATTCGCCTCCCAGCTTGGAGCTGCTGAAGCTCCGGCGCTTCGCTATTCAACTCCTGGCCCAGAAAATCCCAGAAGAAGAAAGCTTAGGTGACATTTAAGCATTTATGAGTACAAATGTAAGTGTTCTTCTTGAGGGCTTAACCTTGATGGAGTTTAAATGACTCCTGGGTTCACAGAGTGGGAGGGAAGCGTTTCCACTCCGCTTCCTCTCATGTGTGGAGTTCAGCCGCAGCAACACATCCAGAAATATACCTGCAGTGATGAAATATCCCAACAAATTTATACTAATGCACAGTGATGCCTCCTCAACAGTAAAAGCAAAAATAAATGATGACTTTTTTCTATCAGGTGAAATATTGAGGTGAAATGTGAAACTTTCTGTCTCTTTGGCCCAATTTATCATTAAACAGTTACTTAGGCAAAGAATTCAATTTTTCCTCCTCTCATTTTGTTTTTTCATGTCTGTGTATTCAAGAAAGGGCAAAAACATAATTACAGAACGCAGCAACACACTAACAAAGAAATATCGACTGTTGGCTTCCAGGAGAGCTCTGGGTGTGAACTGCGCCGCGCTTTTTGTTGCTAATAGCGTTTCACCCTCTATTATCCTGGAGACATTTCTCACTGCAGGCTGCAGCATTAGAGAGCTTTACATCTAAAAGGAAGGAAATAACTTTCAGTCCCACATCCTTACAGTGAGGAAGACAAACAGTCAGGTTCTGCAGAGCCGGTTAGCGGAGATGCATAGCAGCACATGCATGTTTCTAGATGTCAGGCTGGAAGTGGAGTCGACTCACATGGGAACTCATTTAGCAGAGGGAGCCTGATGAAAGCTCAGCCTGGACTGGACTGGGACCAGTCAAACCACAGTCTCTCTCTCCTCTCTGTCTCTCTCTCTGTCTCTGTCTCCCTCTGTCTCTCTCTCTCTCCTCTCTGTCTCTCTCTCCCTCTCTCTCCTCTCTCTCTCCCTCCCTCTCTCTTTCTCTCTCTCTCTCATATGATTTGCAGGTTTTTTCCATCTTCTTTGTGCTACAGTGTTTCAGCCTGAAGGGCCTGAAAATCTATTCAAAGCGTAGCGTGTAATTTCAGAACTACATCAGTTCTAACAGGTTTGTGTTTTTCCAGGTTCCTTGGAGTTTTTTGCAGATTTGTGTGTTCACACCGACTGCAGTGATAAACATAAGCCCTCCTCATCCTCAGCTGACTGTTTTCTCACGAGAAACGGCTTATTGACGCGTTCATCCACCCAGAGCGCCGTGTTCAGGAGCTTCGGTCGGATACGGCGCCTCATATCCTTCATTCTTTTAAAGCATGGCGCTCTGAGGATTCACAGCAGCTTCAGTTTTAGCACAGAATGGAAAAACTGAAACTGCTGCAGTTTTACAGATGACATGGATTTATTTCACAGAATTAGAGCTTCATTTGGTTGCAGTAGTTTGTCACTAACATAAACATTCAGTCACACCAATAAAACAGGATTTTCCAAACAAAGTCATCCAGGTCCTGAACTGGTTCCTGTTGTACGAATTACTGCATCAGTGCGGCGTGACACGGAGGTCAGCCTGTGGTTCTGTTGAGGGTTGGTTCTGGTGTCTCACATCTTCCAATAGATTCTCACTTTGGGTTCAGGTCAGATGAGGTTGCAGGTGTTGCCAGCAGTGGGATCCGGGCCCACTCGGCTCTTTCTGCAGACTTTCAGACTTTGGTCTCCAGAGGAAATGAAAACTTTCCTTCAATCTGAAAACACGACTTCAGCTCCTCCTGAATGGACTTTTCTTCACCGTTCTCGTACCGCTGAACATGTAACACCATGATAAAGCACAGAATCATAACCTGATTGATTGGAGTGTTTGTTGGTTGTAAGGAGGCGGAGTCTGAAGCTTCTCATCGTTCTTCCGTTGCAGAATCTTCTCTGCATTTAGGAAACTGCAGATGCAGCAGTTCAGTCATTTCCTCTGGGGCCAAACAAAAATATGTTGACTTTCATGACGCATTTTTATTTATGTTCTATTTTTAATAGTTTTTTGTTGGTTTTCTGTGATGTTTGTCTGCGGAAAAGATCCGGAGCCTGAATCTGTTTAAAGGCCCAGCAGGTCCAACATCACCTCTGGGTTCAGGATCTTCCTTCAGTGTTTGTGTCGACTCAGTGATGCTGCTGCATATTTTTGCAGCATCATCACTTTGTTTGGATTTATAGAATAATATGCTGACTCAATTTGATCAAACTTGGTTTCCTGTGTCCTGCTGTGGGTGATTTTACACATACAGGAACTTTTCTCCGTCTTTTAGCAAGTGTCGTTTCCTCAGTGGGGAACTCGGCAGCCGTCTGCGGATGACGCTATTTTTAATAGTTTTTAAGAGATGTGACACAGCTTCATACTTTATGATGTTTCCTCACTCACTGCTTTCAGTGGTGAGGAGGAGAAAAACACAAGTGCACATTTTCCAGTTGAACAGTTTCCAGCTCTGATTATTCATGTGATTAAAAGTGGTGAAGGGCGTCTGACCTTTCAGAAACAGCATCATCTCCATCTTGATGACTGAAGTAAAGGACCCTTTTGATTGGTTGTGAATAATTACAGTGATAAATCTGCTGGTGAGGTTTTTCCTGTCCAACCTGCATTAGGCTGAGATTCCCACGTTTTGGAAAATCATCTCCATAATTAGAGACCAGAGTTGGTCAGACGAGCCGACAGGTGATGAGAGCAGCAGCTTCACTGCGGTCCACATGCAACAGAAACACAACACAAAAAACAGCATCAGCACCGATATCGCCATGGAAACGCAATTCACATCTGACCCATCTGAGGACAATTACTGTAGAAATGTTTCATAATAGGTGGAAGTCAGTATTATATAAAAATACTGACTTTTTATGTAAGTAAAAGTCAGTATTTTGCAGTAAAGCATATATCCCAAATATAATCTTTACTGCATACATTTGGGATATGCAGTTCTGGATAAGAAGTTAAACCTGAATGTTTAATTTGAATTGTTCGTTTTGCTGAGTGGCAGTAAAGCAGCTCCACATCATCACACCACCTCCGCCATTTGGATTTTCAGACCCATGGTTGCAGTTTGTTTGTAGACGTGTGAATCAGTCACTCTGGGCTCGGTGCAAGTGAACTCCGATGCAACTCGAATGCACATGTGAACACCACGTGGACTGCAGAACGCTCCAAAAGCAGGAAGTGGACTACAGCACAGAGCATTCTGGGTAATACAACCAAAACAAACGCGTGAGTCTATGCTAACGGGCAAAAGGATTCAAGGTTTTTACTAAAGACGAAAGAGAAATCCTCCAACCTGTTTCCATTTGGTAAAGAAGGAAGCTGCGCTCCGTGTCCTCAGAGGTTTTCATGTGGTTTCCTTTAGTGGTTCTTGCTGCAGCACCCCACAGGTGAGGAGGGGAACAGGTTGCTCAAAGGGTTTCAGAGCAGAGAGAACGAACCACAGCGGCTGGAAACGGAAGAAATGTTGCAGTTCTGGTTCCCAATCAAACCAAGTCTTCTGGACTATCAGGTGGGAAAACATCCAGAAACTTTAAAGTCATTTTGTGTGTAAACAGTGAAGTAAACCTGCAAAGGAAAACAGAGAATCTGGGGCTGAAATCTGCAGAATTGCACATCCTGTGTCTGATATGGACATGATGCAACGACAAACCCTAAACTCAAGCCAGTAGAGATATAAACCGCAATAATCTGACTCAGAGGTACAAATACATATTCATTTATTTCACATACATTTTTTCAACTTTTTGTAGTTTTTACAATCTATATGATTCAACAACAAAATGAAGTACTACCACAACAAAGTCCAAATTTTCTACAGGGGGAAATGATGCAGATGTCACTTTTGTAAAATTGACACATGTAGTTAGCCAACCAGCAAAGATACAGTTAAAGTAAAAAAGACAAAAATAGGACAAAAAGGTGGTTTGTGACCTGGACTAGGCCGTTTTCAGGTTGATCAAATGTTCATGTTAGGTCCTGAACAGTGTTAGAGCGTTGGCTTTTGCAAAATTATCAACATTTTTCATAAATATTTATTATTAGTAAACTCTATATGTTTCATATTATCGGGAACAAGGGCAGAAACTCAGCCAGAGAGGAGAAGCCCTTCTTAAATCAATGGAAACTGGTTCTTGCAGAACATCAGGGTTACAATTTTGGCTAAAGTATCCCGTGAATATTGCTATGAATCGTTCTGTTGAATGAATATCCACACAGATACATAATGAAGCATTCAGTAAACGTACTGAACAGAAGATCTCTTTCCTTGTTCAGTGAATAAGCAGGACTAAACAAAGTAGATTAATAGCTTAGATACAAATTCATACTGTACATTGTTGAGTCTGTAGTCAACCCAAAACTAAGGGCTTCTTTTGAACATACAAATTTCAAAAAGTTAATACATGACACCTTTTGCCTTCAGGTTCCCATGGCAGCAACTGTTTCCTCTTCTGAGAAGTCGCCGCTGGCAGTTACGTAAGACGCTTAATGTGCTTTTCGCTGCTGAATCTCGGCATCAATGCAGTGATTTACAGAATGTCCCTTTAGTCTAAAACGTTTCACAACCACTTTCATTCTGTCTTTCCATTTTCAAAAAAATACTTTTTACTCCAGCTGTGTCCACAGTCCAGGCCTCTTCCGGCTCTGCTTCATATATGAATTTATAACTTACATCATTTTCATGTTGAATCGGCGCGGACCGGCCTGTCCCTCTGCCGAATCAACATTAGTACCGTTGGACTTGGAGCGAGGTACATACTCCACATCGATGTTGTTTTTATGTTTTCCTTTTCCTCTGCTCCAGACGAAGAGGAGCAGGAAGCAGAACAAGACCACTCCGAGAAAGGTGAAGCAGCCCATAGCGGTGGACACTAAAATAGTCTTCAGGTCCAGACCGAGGGAAATGTTGGCCGTTTCATTGGCAGTGGCGTTGTTAGGGTCTGTGTAATGCTGGGTCCTGTTGGCGTACAGCGACCCCAGACTTTTCACCGCTAATGAAGCCATCAGGGTGTCATTTCCAGCGGTGTTGGAGGCCAGGCAGACGTACACGCCACTGTCTTGTATCTCTGCAGTCTTGATCTCTAATGTGCCGTTGTTGTGCACCGTCAGCCGCCCGTGGTTCCGACTCGTCAGAAGTCGTCGACGTGGGGACAGCCACGACACGCTGGGCCTCGGCGTCCCTTCGGCGCTGCAGCGCAGCATGGCCTGGTGGCCCTCATCCACGGTAACTGTTTGGGTTTTATTCTCGCGAATTTTTGGCTTGGTGCACGTCACGTAATAAGACAGGAGCGCCTCTTTGAACTCCTTGAAAGGCCGACCGCGGATCCCCTCGGCTGTGCTGCATTCAGGCTGCGAGTCTCCAAACAAAATGGAGTGCTTTTTCTGCAGTATCCACATGAGACGACAGTCACACACCAGGGGGTTGTTGTCGATCAGGAGGACCTCCAGGGCCTCAGGGGACTGGAACACGCCCTTTTCCAGCGTGTCCAGGCGGTTGTGGGACACGTTGAGCACCTTGAGACCCCGCAGGCCTTGGAAGGCGTACGGATCGATGGTGGTCAGCTGAGCTCCCACTAGATGCAACTCTCGCAACCGAACCAGCTCCATCAGCATGCCTCCTTCGATGTGGCGGACCCGGTTGAAGGACAGGTTGAGGTGGGTCAGGTAGGGCAGGTGCTTCAGGGCTTGGTAAGGGAAGGAGGACAGGTTGGTGTTGGTTATGAACAACGTGGTCAGGTTCAGGCCGTGGAGGGTGTTCGCTGGCACGTGGTCCAGTGAAGGCCAGTTATCGATTTCTAAATGCCGCAGCCGGAACAGCTTTTTGAAGGAGTACGGATGCAAAGTGCTAATGCTGAGGTAACGGAGATGAAGGCTGACCAGGTTGTGCAGGTGAGAGAGCGCCTCGGTGGGAACAACGGTAAGGTTGCATCGCTCTAAGGTCAATTCCTCCAGGCTCAGGAGTCCACTGAACGCACGGTGAGAATATAAACCAGGTCGTTGTCTCCCACCTCCAAAGACCTCAGGTTATGTAAATCCTGGAACATATAATCCAAAGAATGACGATCTTGTTGTCACTTATATCCAGTTGGGTGAGATTGGTCAGGGCTGTGAAAACGCCCAGAGGGATGAGTTTGATTCGGTTGCTCTTCAGACTGAGTGAGTGCATGTTAAACAAGGCGTTAAAAGCTCCAGGCTCCACGTAGCTGATCAGATTCCCACTGAGGTCCAGTTCCTCCAGCCCGGGGAAGTTGATAAAGTCATCAGGGTTGATCATCGTCAGCTTGTTTTTTACTCAGGTCCAGGATCCTGGTCTCGGTCGGGATGCCGTCTGGGATGGTGGGCATTCGCTTGCGGTGACAGACGACGGCCTTGGTCTGGGCCGAGCACTCGCAGCGAGAGGGACATCCTAAAGAAGAGCCCACAAAGGCAGCCACTAGAACCAGTCCAAGGAATGGCTGCCAGCAGGAGCGACGGCGTGCAGCATGACTTTGTTCATACAGTCCACCATTCTGTCACGGTTCTGCAAAACACACAAAGACCAGAAAAAGGTTCTTCAATACCAAATCAGGCTGGAACTAATCAGCAAAAATAATGTAAGTAATGTGATTCACTAGACTCAGATCTAAAGTAAAGTAAAGTAAACTAAACTAAAGTAAACTAAAGTAAAGTAATCTAAAGTAAACTAAAGTAAAGTGAAGTAAAGTAAACTAAAGTAAAGTAAACTAAAGTAAGCTAAAGTAAAGTAAAGTAAAGTAAACTAAACTAAAGTAAACTAAACTAAACTAAATTAAACTAAAGTAAACTAAACTAAAGTAAACTAAACTAAAGTAAACTAAACTAAACTAAAGTAAACTAAACTAAACTAAATTAAACTGAACTGAACTAAAGTAAACTAAACTAAACTAAACTAAAGTAAACTAAACTAAAGTAAACTAAACTAAACTAAAGTAAACTAAACTAAAGTAAACTAAACTAAAGTAAAATAAAGTAAAATAAAGTAAACTAAAGTAAACTAAAGTAATCTAATGTAAAGTAAAGTAAACTAAAGTAAAGTAATCTAAAGTAAAGTAAAGTAAACTAAAGTAAAGTAAAGTAATCTAAAGTAAAGTAAACTAAAGTAAAGTAAACTAAGTAAAGTAAAGTAATGTAAAGTGAAGTAAAGTAAACTAAAGTAAACTAAAGTAAAGTAATCTAAAGTAAAGTAAAGTAAACTAAAGTAAAGTAAACTAAACTAAAGTAAAGTAAACCAAAGTAAAATAAAGTAAAGTGAAGTAAACTAAAGTAAACTAAAGTAATCTAATGTAAAGTAAAGTAAACTAAAGTAAAGTAATCTAAAGTAAAGTAAAGTAAACTAAAGTAAAGTAATCTAAAGTAAAGTAAACTAAAGTAAAGTAAACTAAAGTAAAGTAATGTAAAGTGAAGTAAAGTAAACTAAAGTAAACTAAAGTAAAGTAATCTAAAGTAAAGTAAAGTAAACTACAGTAAAGTAAACTAAAGTAAAGTAAACTAAACTAAACTAAAGTAAAGTAATCTAAAGTAAAGTAAACTAAAGTAAAGTAAACTAAACTAAAGTAAACCAAAGTAAAATAAAGTAAAGTGAAGTAAACTAAAGTAAACTAAAGTAATCTAATGTAAAGTAAAGTAATCTAAAGTAAAGTAAAGTAAAGTAAAGTAAAGTAAACTAAAGTAAACTAAAGTAAAGTGAAGTAAAGTAAACTAAAGTAAAGTAAACTAAAGTAAGCTAAACTAAAGTAAAGTAAAGTAAACTAAAGTAAAGTAAACTAAAGTAAACTAAAGTAAAGTAAACTAAAGTAAACTAAACCAAAGTAAAGTAAAGTAAACTAAATTAAACTAAAGTAATCTAAAGTAAAGTAAAGTAAACTAAAGTAAAGTAAACTTAAGTAAACTAAAGTAATCTAAAGTAAAGTAAAGTAAACCAAAGTAAAGTAAAGTAAACTAAAGTAAAGTAAAGTAAAGTAAACTAAAGTAAACTAAAGTAAAGTAAAGTAAACTAAAGTTATCTAAAGTAAAGTAAAGTAAACTAAAGTAAAGTAAAGTAAACTAAAGTTATCTAAAGTAAAGTAAACCAAAGTAAAGTAAAGTAAACTAAAGTAATCTAAAGTAAAGTAAAGTAAACCAAAGTAAACTAAAGTAAAGTAAAGTAAAGTAAACTAAAGTTATCTAAAGTAAAGTAAAGTAAACTAAAGTAAACTAAAGTAAAGTAAAGTAAACTAAAGTAAACTAAAGTAAAGTAAAGTAAAGTAAACTAAAGTTATCTAAAGTAAAGTAAAGTAAAGTAAACTAAAGTAAAGTAAACTAAAGTAATCTAAAGTAATCTAAAGTAAAGTAAAGTAAAGTAAACTAAAGTAATCTAAAGTAAAGTAAAGTAAACTAAAGTAAACTACTGGAACTTTGTCCCAAATCACAGATAGTTGGATAAAATGATTGTGTTTACTTTAAAAGAAAAACTCTCATCTGAACAGAAAATAGTGAACAGCTGATTCATGGATGTTACATGACTTCAAATAGAAATCTGAAAAGTGTGGAGTGCATTTCTAGTAAGCAAAACACTGCAAATTCACCAGATGTTTTTTTGGACTCGTTCTTTTTTCCTGAACTTTCTTTTTCGATTCTGCCCCAATATCAAACAACCAACTAAATTCAGATCAGATGAGGAGCTTCTGGAAACATTTTCTAGTTCTTCTACAGATTCTGAATTAGCTGTAACTCTACTTTGACTAGGCCATTCCAACCCATGCCTCTGATCTTTGGCTGGATGTTGAGGATAATTGTCCTCACCTAAAACATTTGGTACATATTCTCTGCTTTGCTTTGTTTTTCACATTAAACGTTCAGATCATGCGCTGAAAGTTTTGTTTTTAATGGATTCACATGAGGCTGAACAGGATCTGAAAATCTTCCTCCATTTGTCTCGTTTTGTTTTTTCTTGTGATATTTTTGGTTCAGCATCCAAACAAAAGAAAACTTCTTCTGCATTTCCTGCCTCGATGTTCTGGGTTGTACAAATGAAAATATGAGAATTAAATCTGCAAAACGAATGAAAATAGAAGAAAAGTTTTTAACTGTGTCATCATGATAGATATGCTTGCTAATAATTGAACAGTCTTCAGATTTATTGGTCTCTGGATTTTTTTTCAAAACCACAACTGTGGAAATATCACTGAACTGTTTGTTAACATGTTTGTTTTTTACTGGATTCAAAATCCACTGATGAAATCTAAACGATAACTTTGTGTTTCTGTTTCTTGGTTTGACTTCAGCTAAATATTGATGAAAACAACGATTTAAAATATGCAGCATCTTTGTTTAAAGATCTGCTGATAAGAACAACAAACAGATTAAATTAGGTTGAGTTCAAAACATGGAGAACGATGATTATTTCACAGTGAAGGTTCAGGCGTTCATTCGTTTAATTACTGTGAGAACGAAGAACCAGAACCAGAACCAGAACCTGCAGTGATCCAGTCCAGACTGGATCACTGGAGCCGGCAGAGAACCTGAGCAGAACCTCTCCGCTCCATGAAGCAGAACCTCTGCAGAACCCAGAAATGATTCGGTTCTGATTGGAGCAGCTGATCTGGGCTCCATGCGGAGCAGACGCCGCAGACCTCCGATTATTTACCAACTAATTATCCCCACAGCTCAGATATGGAGGAAATGTTGTTCCGCATTAAGTTTATCGATATAATATCTGAGAGCTCAGCTTGTTTCACTTCATCTTGGCAATGCTGCTGTATTTAAAAATAAGAATATTCACTAAACGGATGTGATTAGGAATAATCTCAGCATGTTCGTAAGTTTCTGTGGAAACTTGCAGGATGTGCAACAAAAAATGCGAAACATGACCTAAAATAACTTGGAAACAAAAGCATTTCATTTCTACGGAGGATTTGTAAGTTCTGCAGTTTGTTCTCCTTTAGTGTGTAAAATAAATGTTGGCAGTAAACATTTTGCAAAGCCGCTGATCTGAGTTTGAACACCTGGATTCTCAGGAAAGGCTCATTTCAACGTGTCAGTGAGGATGAACCGTTTGATGGCCTCCGGCTCTGAGCTCACTTCCTCCTCTCTGCTCATCAGGCGTTCTTTACCAGCCAATCAGCAGCAGCCTTTAGGAAGCAATTAGAGCACATTTTGGTGTTTTTACTGGATATTGGATGCATAAAAGGGGAAATGAGGGAAAACCATAAGCAGGAAAATAATAAACGCATCTTTATGAGTATTCATGCAGGATGTTCAGCGACTTTACAGATTCTATTTCTTTACAGCTGAATTTGCAAGAAACAAATAAATCAAGAGAGCAGAGAATATTGCGAGAAGGTAACTAAAAATAAAATCAGTTCCAAAAACTGAAAACAAATCATTCAATTCAAAAGTTATTTAGCTGAAAGGGAAACTGAATGTTGTAACTCATAAAGCTTTTGATGCTTTGAGCAAAAAGAATCATCTTCACTGTCCAGTTCGCTCAGATGCTTTTTAATTGATGAGCAAAAATAGACAAATGTAAAAATGACTTTTGTCATTATTCATTTTCACATGAGATTAAAAAATGTTTTTTTTTTTTGTATTTTTGACTTCATCCTCACATCAGAAGCATTTTATCATTTGATATTTCTTTTGTGACATCATGTCTGAAGTTCTGCTCCGATTTGTTGCCCTGCAGCCAAAACACAGGATTTACTCACAGGGCGCAAATACACAAAGATAAGATTGTTTCCAGATTTTTAATAGTAATTATCTTTAGAAGTTATATTTTATTCCCTCTCCACTTCATGAAGACTTCAGCTTGTGGTTGTAATGTGACAAAACTTTAAGTGGTTTAAACATTTTTGCAGTGAAGATTGTTTTTATTTTCTGTGACCCTGAAGAAAAAACTCATCTGATCCAACCAATCAGACTCTGATCCAACCAATCAGACTCTGATCTGATTGGTTGGATCAGTCAGCCCGCAGCAAGCTGCAGTTCCTCACATGGACACTAGAGGGCTCACATTTTACTGCATTGATCACCTCAGCAGGTCAACAATGAATAAAAAAACAACAAAGCAATAAAACGTTCAGATTGGATTATTTAACAGTTAAACTTTATATGGGTTAATAAAACAGTAAAATGATAAATAATGATTATTTATGCAACTGCTGCTCTGAAAGAAAAACATTAACCTGCATGTTAATGTCTCAGAACTCAGGATCTGAGCAATGAGTCACGTTTTGCAAGCAGCATCAGTTCAGCAACACGATGTGAGTAAAAACAATCCGCCAAACGCAGCGTCAGGAACGAACTGAAGGATTTCATATGGAAACAAACTAAAACAGCTTCACAGTTACTGCAGATCATAAACTGCTTCAACAGGAAACTCCATAATTCATCCACACAACCACATGAAAAAATCAACAGCATCACATGATTTAGGGTTTGGGACCTTGATCCCTTAAAAGAGAAGATCAACAGCCTCAGGGTAATAATGGCCTTCCATGCACAAATGATCCTTCTGCTTGGCTTGCAGAGCGAAGTTAAAGCTCTGTTAATCCGTGTTAATTAGAGATAAACTTGCTAGATTGAGTCTGTTTCTCCTTTTCAGCCTGATAACGTTTGGTTTGGGAATGACTCAAAAGTGCAGCATCAGACAAAACGATCTGAATTCATCCAGAGGGAAACGCTTCGGCTGAGAGCTAATCCTGCGTTTAGTGGCTGAAGAAACACAACATTTCTGGAGATAAGCTAACGCTAGGAGGTTGCAAACATGTAAACAACAAAACAAGATGGCGGCTGTCCTGCTGGACCATGAATGGGGACAAAAATGTCTGTCATTTATTACACAATAGCAGAACCTCCAGAACCAGCAGAACCTCTAGAACCTGCAGAACCTCCAGAACCAGCAGAACCTCCAGAACCAGAACCTAGAACCTGCAGAACCTCTAGAACCAGCAGAACCTCTAGAACCAGCAGAACCTCCAGAACCAGCAGAACCTCTAGAACCTCCAGAACCTCTAGAACCTGCAGAACCTCCAGAACCAGCAGAACCTGCAGAACCTCTAGAACCAGCAGAACCTCCAGAACCAGCAGAACCTCCAGAACCTGCAGAACCTCTAGAACCTCCAGAACCTCCAGAACCTCCAGAACCTCGAGAACCTCAAGAACCAGCAGAACCTCTAGAGCCAGCAGAACCTCCAGAACCACCAGAACCTCCAGAACCAGCAGAACCTCCAGAACCTGCAGAACCTCCAGAACCTCTAGAACCTCTAGAACCTGCAGAACCTCTAGAACCTGCAGAACCTCTAACCTGCAGAACCTGCAGAACCTCCAGAACCAGCAGAACCTACAGAACCAGCAGAACCTACAGAACCTCTAGAACCTGCAGAACCTACAGAACCTCTAGAACCTGCAGAACCTCCAGAACCAGCAGAACCTGCAGAACCTGCAGAACCTCTAGAACCTACAGAACCTCCAGAACCAGCAGAACCTCCAGAACCTGCAGAACCTCTAGAGCCTGCAGAACCTCTAGAACCTACAGAACCTGCAGAACCTCTAGAACCTACAGAACCTGCAGAACCTCTAGAACCTGCAGAACCTCTAGAACCTACAGAACCTACAGAACCCCAGAACCTGCAGAACCTCTAGTACCTCCAGAACCTGCAGAACCTCCAGAACCTGCAGAACCTCTAGAACCTACAGAACCTGCAGAACCTCTAGTACCTCCAGAACCTCCAGAACCAGCAGAACCTCTAGTACCTCCAGAACCAGCAGAACCTCTAGTACCTCCAGAACCTCCAGAACCTGCAGAACCTCCAGAACCTCCAGAACCTGCAGAACATAGTCAGTTTGTGGGGCTGCACTGTGAAAGTGGACAGGTTCTGGTTTCTCCAGACATCCTGAAGCTTTTCCACTGAATATGTTTCACTCGGCATATTAATAAAACTTTCTTTTATCGTTTAACTTTATTTCACAAAACTCATCTCTGGACTAATTGTTTCTCATATTTGATGTGAATTTTATGCCTCATTAGACCTCATGTACTGGGAAACATGAGCATTAATGAATTTATTTATATCGAGTAAAATGTGGTGAGATGATTATGCAATGTGCAGCAACCGATATCTTTGTTTCCCATTGTTTCCATGCTGACGGTAATCCTGCCGTCATGCCTAAAGGATTTGCCCCGTGCAGAGATTTGCCCCCAGTGGCATCACTTCCTGTCCAGAGGAGCAAACAAAACGCCTAAAACCTGAGACCTGCTCCACCAATCATATCAGATTACTGCCATGAAACGGCAGGTAGGAATGAAGAGCGAAACGCCGTTTCTTTCATACGTTCGGTATCAAACTGCAGCAGCAGCTTTTTGACCAGGCTGTTGTCGGTGTGAAGCTACAGAGCAGAGAGTTCAACCCAGAGTTTTGAAAGGGTAACCCTCACTTCACGCTGAAAAGCCAGTTAGATAAATGGGTGGCCTGATTAAAATGCATATGCAGCCAGCGTTAACAGTGTGTGGGCTCCTGAGAGCCCTCATGTGTTTGTTTCTTCTCCTCTGCCCCCCTCACTGTCTGGTCAGCCTGCATCAGCTCTGAGTCAGGGGGCGTTTCATCTGCGCTATGACTAAACCACAGGGAGCGTTAAAAGTGATGGCAAACCCCTTTAAACCGCCACCCACACAGCTCTTCCAGGCCAATACTTCCATCTAAACGGTCTAATAAAAACCACATATACCAAGCAGCCTGCACAACTTCAGACCAAAGGAAGGTCTGAGCGACATCAAAGAAACAATGCAGCCACATTTCAGCTGTAATACGAGAAGACATGCATGACTCTCCACACGCCTGCAGCAAAACTTACACAACTGTACGAGAAGGAGGAAATCGGTTCCTGTTGCCAACGCAGTTTACAGTGAAGCATCAAGTTTATCTGTTTGCAGTGAGACGATGCAAAGCTTTACAAAATGTTTAAAACGAGCATTTCTCTAATCTACGCCGACAGACACTAAATATGCAACAATTTATAGTTTAAAAGTTATTATATCAGAGAAAATAAAGCAGTCAAAGTCAGACCTCATGTTCGGTATCAATGCTGCTTCACTGGAGTCTCTGCAGAAAATAACAAATCGCACAAAGAAAAAGGATGAAAAGTTTGGCTGTTAATCCTCAGCAGGTTGACAACCTGTGAACGAACGGCGTCATCATCACATGACCTCTGATTGACCTTTCCCTACCCTGGAAACATGAACATCAACCTGTGAGCCTGTTCTCTTCTCAGGAAATGTTTTGTGTCTTTTGCTGTTTGCTAGTGGAGCTGTTATCAGTCGGTTACCACGGCAACTGAGAGCGAGAAAGCAGAAAATGATGATTTTTGGTTCCTAAAGTCACAAAGATTTCTGAAAGTTCAACAGACGATGAAAAGTGGAGAAATTCAACATCACAATATTTATAAGTAATAAAACAAAACATTTATGAATCCTTTATGATGGCCGGTGGTCTGCAGTAAAGACATTATTAAAGTATTAAATAATTTTTGCATCATTTTGATTCACTCCAGAATTATAGTCACCATTTAAAAAACACAATCTGCTGTGACCTTTGAACTCCGTGAGAGAAAAGATCAATAAGCTGACGGAGTGCGACTCAAGGAGCCGATTTATAGTTGGCTGTTAGCGTCACGAAGCCTTATTGGTTATTGATCAGGTTCCTGCAGGTTTTTCTGATCCTGAATCGTTTCTCCTGCTGATCTTCTGCTCTCACAGGAAAGTCTCTCAGTTTTCATCATGGTTAGAAGATCCTGTGATCCTTTGTCAGAAATACTCCGACTTCCTTCAGAGCAGCAGAAATTCCTTCAGCCTCCAATGGAAACAAATATCAATAATACAAACCTTTATTTGATTTTGAATGGAGTTATTGTCTTCGATTATCACAACTATAAATGTTTTAAATGAAAAGAAGGTCATTCTTCCACAATATTACCTTAAAGGATGCATAAGAAATTATATCTGAAAGCAGACACTGACATAAATTTGCTTTTATAAAAAATATTTGGTTCCTTTTGTGTTTGTAAAAAGCTGCTGACTCAACTGAAGCTGATCTGAAAAAACAAACTCGTCAACATCAACACGTTTAAAGCATCAGAGCTGAAGCCGGCGTCACGGCGGAGGAAGTCACACAGGAAGTCAGCAAGAACATAATTCCTCATATATGTTTAGTGTACGATTAATTATCCCACCATTAAACTTTCCCATCTTCTTCTGAATAAGTCATGAGGAAGTCCCAGGTGGGAGTGAAAAGAAGAGGAGAAACAACAGATCATTAATGTGAATCTGGATTGTCGGCTGCAGCAGCCGCAGGCTGCACTCAGTCAAAGCAGTGAGTAGGTTTGTGTTTGCATTGCCACTGGCTGCTCCAGGTAATGTCACAGCATAAACACTGTTGACTTGTGAAAACACTGCAAAACAATGCAGCAAGTTTAATTACATTTTCTTCGCCTCCAGTACAAACAGACATGAGATAAGCAGACACTTGGAGCAACTTTACAACCACTCGACTTTGACAAAGCGACGCATCGTAAGAGGAAACGCTTTTATAATCAAACCATCTGATGTTTGTGCCACAGGTTCCCGTCACATTTCAGTTTGATGAAATGAAATACGTCCCACATTGTGACGGAGGGAACACACCAACAGCATTCAAACACTGTTTTATGATTTTACAGCCAGAAAACTCATCTTAATAAAGGAATGATCTCAGCTCTTTTCAGTGCAAGTATATGAAAACAGCACATTTTTTTGTCATAATGTAAAACTTTTTAGTTGAAGTTGTTGCTGCCTTTTATTTTCCTAGCAGCACTTTTGACCTTTTGAGTTGTGTTTATTAATTTGATAATCATTGTAGTGAAGTTGCTGTTTGCTTCCAGTCTCAGAGTGACACAGGAAGTGATTCTCGGTGTGGAAGCTGATGCTTCAGCTGTCAGTCTGTCACGGTGATGCGTTCAGGTTTTTTGTACTGGTTTCTCAAAGCAGTACAACTGGTT
This sequence comes from Poeciliopsis prolifica, assembly GCF_027474105.1. Lineage (NCBI taxonomy): Eukaryota > Metazoa > Chordata > Actinopteri > Cyprinodontiformes > Poeciliidae > Poeciliopsis > Poeciliopsis prolifica. The sequence goes on along the minus strand of NW_026562574.1, from coordinate 155,443 downwards.
TGACACAGGAAGACACAGGAAGATGCAATTTTATATTTTGTAGATTTGTTCTAAGCTTTTCAACTGGTTTTTTGTACTGGTTTCTCAAAGCAAACAGGAAATTACAGCTGGAACAACTGGATTCCTGTTCACTGAATCCAATGCAACAGACCGAATTATTAAAATGCATTTTAAACTTCTCACTTCACAATGAGGCACTAGTCATATAAATCAGCATAAAATACACAGAGGTGATGGTTGAAACGCATCAATATCTGAAAACTTGCAGGGCATGAAAACCTGTAAGGCTCTGCATAAAACTACAAGCAATAATCTAGTTTTTGCAAAGTGAGTTTCTGTGAAGCTGCTCCGATCAGCTGAAACCGATCAGACGAGCAGATCATCCTGCACAACCTGACAGTCAGCAGCTGACACATTTTGGGTCTGAATTTTGTTTTGGAGCAGAAAAAATGGGCAAGCGGAGGGATTTGAGGAACTTTGCTATTTGGCGGGTGGATGGCTGAGTCACGGCATCTTCTGGGATTTTTCTGTCTGGCTCTGCTTGGAATCAGAAATCATCCAAAAGAGAAAACTGATGGAGCCGTGACAAGGTCACAGGCAGATTATTAAGGCCTGCAGGGACAGAAGTTGGCCGGAGTCGTCTGACGGAGAGAGAAGTCGCGTCCGACTGCACGGAAAGGTCACGTCAACAGGAAGTGGCAGAACACGCAGCAGGAAGTTCATGTTGGGATGATTTGTGACAAAAATCATTCATCTGAACGCAGTTTCTGAACAAACTCTCCTTCAGGGAAGACCTGATAGTGATGACCAAACAGTGAAGAACTTTTCCAACCCAGATGTTCAGGCTGGTTGTCCTGCTGGAAGCTGAACTTTGACCTCAGGCTCTCACAGCTTTTTCTCCAGGATTAACTTGTTAGCTTGTCCTGCAGTTATGCTAGTGGAAAACAAACTGACCACTTTTCCTCACTTTCTTCTCCTACTGCTCTCCAACCTGCGTTATTTGCTGTCATTGTGTTTCTGTATGTTTCTTTCGTCCCGAGACGCTCCGCCTGGTCTGGGTTCTGATTGGCTGGTTCTGACCGTCTGGTTCTGACCGTCTGGTTCTGATTGGGTTCAACCCGACGTCGGGTCCGAGCAGCAAGCAGCCGGTTTGGCTTGGTTCTGTTCAGTTCTGTGGTTCTGCAGAGTGGATCTGAGGATGTGCAGATTCCTGATATCTATTCATCGCATGAGATTTGCTGACTCAGCGCTCCGTGTAATGATGCTCAGCAGGTTGTTGAGGCTCCATCTCTGCTAACCTGTCAGGAGAAGTTTGCTGCCACCTGGAGACTCTGGGCGGGTTTCATCCCGGTTCTGTTAGCTGCAGATAAGCTGCAGCCGGCGCCGCTGCAGACGGACCCTCTGCACAGGAATCATTAACGAGGCCATTTCTCACGGCGCTTCTCTGATTTTCTCCCATCATTTCCACGCTGACAGAGTCTGCGTCACTTAATGACTTTCTTGACTTTTCAGAAGTGAGGAAGTTGGAAGTGCAGCTTTAATCTTTGAAGGAAGCTGAAAGGTAATGCGGATGCTTCATTATGAAAACACATTTAAATAATCGTTGGGTTTATCAGCTCCTCCATGGACCTTCCTCCACATCACCAGCTTTAATAAAATGATGTTTATGTTTCATTCTCCACACAAAGTATGATGATTGTTTCTGGCTTTTAATGCAGTTTAATCAGTGTTTGATTTCTCAGATGGGCAGAAAGCTAAAGGTTGCCATATTGGAGCTGAACTCCTGCAGTAGGACATGAAGCTTATCTTCTGCAGCAGCTGTTTCATAAAGCAACTGCACCTTTCAGCCTGTTTCTGGCCAGCCTGACGCCATCTCACAGTCTATCTGCTGCAGCGCCGCTAATCTGCCCACAGCTTCTGCTTTTAAAATGCTTTTCACCTGTTTACAGAGATTCCAGCAGACTTCCTGCAACTACATACAAACATTCTCCTTCTGCACCAATCTCTGGATCATAATTTGTCTCCATTTTGAAGAAATGACTCATCTGTTACTGTGTGAAAAGAAAATATCTGGAGGATGATGCAAAACATAAATAAAAAGGATTTTGTTGAGACATTAATCTCAGTTTTTCTTCACCTGAAAATCAGTCAGAATTTTAACATTATGTTAATGTGACTCTAACTCAGTCTGACTCTGTAAATGATCGACACTTTAATGCATATTTTAAGTCACATTAACAGTTTTAATAATAAATAGCATTTTAGCAATTTACTCCATACTCAAATGTCACTTTTAGAAATGTACAATTTTAGCTACGATGAGTCAATGAGCCAAGACTTTAGCGCATTCATGTTAATATGTTAAAGACGTAAATGCATTTAAACACATCAGTATAAAACCTTAGAACAGCTGGAGTCTGAGTTTTGGCTCGTTTCTGTGGATCTGCAGTGAAGGACGAAGTCTTGGCTTTTTCTGCTTCTCCACGATCTGATTGGCCGATGGAAAAGACTGTTGTTGTGCTGAAAGGAGTCAGTGAAGCTATTTAAGCCTAAAATAGCATCTCAGTGCTAAACATGTGGCTAATGCTAACACCCACATTTCTACAGAAGTTCCTGAAACTCGCTGCTTATAAATGTCTGTTATTGAGCTCATTATGTCTATTTATTCAATAATTCAGCACCAAAAGTCTTGCTTATGTTATTAATACATTGCTTTCAATTGACATGAGATCATTTGCGATGAACTCAAATAAAAACTGTCCCACCACCAGTTTCATCTGAACATTAAACTTCAGAACCACTTCATGAGACAAACCAAATTTACGTCCATTATTCGACTATTTTCTGAGTTATCACGACTACCATAAACATCTGTGCCGTCTCTGTTTGAAAGGCTTTGGAGGATTCTGTTACTGGGACAGGAAATAATTAGCTACTGGTTCCAGTTTGTCTCAGATGCAAGAGAAGGGAATAAACTGGAGGCTACTGCTGTGGCCTAATTTGTCCAGATGGTCAGGAAGCAGGACTTCCAACAATTAATTACGGCGTGAGCTGAGCACGGTCAGCATTCCTCAGGAAGTCCGAGCCAACAGCGCCTCTCACCTGAGCGCAGCAGTCAGAGTCCAAACCGTCCTGCTGATGTCTGGGTTCTGTCTGAAGAGCTCATCTCTGTTTGTCACCATCATGTCAGAAACTCTCACTGTGGTGGCTTTACAATAAACTACTGGTCCCGGGTTTCTGGTAAGTTTTCTGCTTTTCCCAATAGATTCATGGCTCCAAACGTCCAGCAGATCTGAAAGCTTTGCTTCCTCTTTGCAGAGATGAACACATTTCTTTCCAAACAACTAGAAAATGTTACTTTTCTCTTGGCAAGTGGTATTTGTTTGTCTCTGCTCTGGAGTTCTTTTGATTTACTGCATATCCTTCATCAAAAAGCCCATGGGCTCCATCACAGAATCCAGGATACAGAACATTTAGTTCTGCTCCATTAATAGCAGAAAAAGTGAAATCTGTGTTTTTAAACAGCAGGCAGGATTCCTTAAGCTGCAGGATGCGCCTCTGTTTTATTGTTATGATCATAGAGCAATAAATAAATAAAAGGCATCAGAAGGGACACTCACCCCATCGACGGGTCAAAGGTGTTAGATGTGAAATAAGCAGCAGTTATTGTTGTGGCTCATGTGAAGCATCAGATATGAACTCATGTATTAACCAGCGTCAGTTTTTATCCACTGATGGCTGCAGCCGACATTCAGCTGCACACAGATGAGCCTATTATATATTATATATATATTTCCTCCATGGATCTGCTGGTAAGATGATGCGTTTAAGTGCCATTCATCATTTCTATGTTTTGTTAGCTTAGAAATTCAATACCATTTCTGTACGAAGGAGCATTTAAACTGCCCACTACAATCAGCGCCGGACCAATAAACTCAGAGTTTCTACCAGCACATCCAGAAGTCACAATATAACAACATAACAATATAACGCAACGTTAATATGATCCATTAACGCAGAAAGAAACAATTATTGGGGCCTGCCCATAGCAATGCATAAGGAGAGCAGTGACTGACTTGCGAAGCAAGTCAGTCACTGCCTCCATGCATTGCATGGCAGGCACCTATTAATCTTCACCTAATAGAACGCCTCTTTATTATTATTATTATTTGGGGCCTGCCCATAGCAATGCATAAGGAGAGCAGTTACTGACTTGCGAAGCAAGTCAGTAACTGCCTCCATGCATTGCATGGCAGGCACCTATTATTCTACACCCAATAGAATATCTCTTTATTGGGGCCTGCCCATAGCAATGCATAAGGAGAGCAGTGACTGACTTGCTTCGCAAGTCAGTAACTGCCTCCATGCATTGCATGGCAGGCAACTATTATTCTACACCCAATAGAACGCCTCTTTATTATTATTGGGGCCTGCCCATAGCAATGCATAAGGAGAGCAGTGACTGACTTGCGAAGCAAGTCAGTCACTGCCTCCATGCATTGCATGGCAGGCACCTATTAATCTTCACCCAATAGAATGTCTCTTTATTATTGGGGCCTGCCCATAGCAATGCATAAGGAGAGCAGTTACTGACTTGCGAAGCAAGTCAGTAACTGCCTCCATGCATTGCATGGCAGGCACCTATTATTCTACACCCAATAGAATGTCTCTGTCTTTATTGGGGCCTGCCCATAGCAATGCATAAGGAGAGCAGTGACTGACTTGCGGAGCAAGTCAGTCACTGCCTCCATGCATTGCATGGCAGGCACCTATTAATCTTCACCCAATAGAATGTCTCTTTATTATTATTGGGGCCTGCCCATAGCAATGCATAAGGAGAGCAGTGACTGACTTGCGAAGCAAGTCAGTCACTGCCTCCATGCATTGCATGGCAGGCACCTATTAATCTACACCCAATAGAATGTCTCTTTATTATTATTCTTATAACTTATTCTTCCGTAGACCGGAATGCGGCTCGCACCGCTGCGAGCCCACCCACAAAAGTGGTATCAAAACGTGCGGCTTGTTCCCGGCATTGGAGCTATTACTTTTATGGGGAATCGGCGTTACGACGGCGACGTAAAAAGCGAAAAACGAGCAAAATTTCCAACTGCCGAAACGCAGAGCATAACTGCCACCAACTGCCGCTCCGCTAGAGTGAAAAATGAAGTGGATTTCTGACCCCAAATAAATTTTGAAATCGCCGCCACGCCCACCAATATCGTGCTACCGGTATGAAACTCGGACATGACATCGATACGAATGTCTGCTCCGGTAAAATGTTTTCGAAATTTTTCTAGGGCTTACGGTTTTCTGTCAAGGTGCTTTAGAGCAAAATCAAGTTCCAGCCTAACTGACGCTCTCCACCATATATTTTCATACTTTCATGGAAAATTTCAGACCTCAACACACACCATTTTTATCTCATCGCTGTAATTACTGTGAATGAGCTACAGATATGATTTGCAGGACTATCGGAGACAAAAAATAGCTCTCTCATATGCTTCAAACAGTTTTCCGATACGTATCACGGTTTCCGAACGGCAAGGAGTTGTTCGGGCTGCTTTTTCCATTATAACTGACTGAGCTGTCTCACAAAGATAGAAATCTGTCTCTTCCTCACACACATGACAGTTGACCTCTTTAGAACTACAATTCCTGAAGGTTAGAACTACAACATGGCGGAACACTCAGTGCCTACAAAAGAGGTCTGAGCTGATTGTCAGAACTACAACATGGCGGAACTGTCAGTTACTACTGAGGAGGAATGAGCTGGCCTTTAGAATTACATTGTGTTTGGGCTTTTATAACTGATTTTAAGCAACCATTGTTACACACAGGATTAGTGTGGAAATTTTAAATTAAGCTTAATGAAAATTTCAAAATGAAAGCCCTGAGATTCTTTTATATCACATAATTGCTCTCTTGGGCATTATGTGACTTTTTTAACATAACCACTGTTAAACTTTGGATTATTTTGGACATTTAAAATGAAGCTTAATGAAAATTTCAAAATAAAACCTTGAATATTTCTCTCAGGCCTGTCAGAAAAACTAACTTCTTCAAGCATTTAGAATTAAGTCTCTCCTTGTGTGTCACACTGACATGACAGTTGACCTCCTCTTTAGAACTACAATTTCTGAAGGTTAGAACTACAACATGGCGGAACACTCAGTGCCTACAAAAGAGTCAGAGCTGATTGTCAGAACTACAACATGGCGGAACTGTCAGTTACTGCTGAGGAGGAATGAGCTGGCCTTTAGAATTACATTGTTTGGGCTTTTATAACTGATTGTAAGCAACCACTGTTACAGACAGGATTAGTTTGGCAATTTTAAATTAAGCTTAATAAAAAATTCGAAATAAAACCTTGAATATTTTTCTCAGGCCTGTCAGAAAAACTAACTTCTTCAAGCACTTAGAATTAAGTCTCTCCTTTTGTGTCACACTGACATGACAGTTGACCTCCTCTTTAGAACTACAATTCCTGAAGGTTAGAACTACAACATGGCAGAACACTCAGTGCCTACAGAAGAGGTCATAGGTGAATATAAAAACTACAACATGGTGGAACTGTCAGTTACTGCTGAGGAGAAATGAGCTGGCCATGACAAGTACTTGGTTTTTGGGAATTTTTTGAACTGATTTCAAAACTCCATAGTTACACATGGGATTAGTGTTACCATTAAAATTAAGCTTAATGTAAATTTCAAAATAAAAGCCTTGACAATTTTTCCATCAAGTAATTGCTCTTTTGACCACTATATACTGATTTAACCCAATCAGTGTTAAACATGGGATGAGATTGGCCATTTAAAATTAATCTCAATGAAAATTTCAAAATAAAAGCCTTAAGATTCCTTTCTGGCTCATGCCTATTTTAGGGAAAATGGCTGCCTCAAACTGATAGAATTATGTCTCCCCCTGTCTGACTTACAGCTGGCAGAGGATCCATTACCATGGCAACGGAACACAAAGGGGCCAGCTGATTAGGACTACAAAAAACGCATCACTGTAGTTCTAACTATGGCAGAACTCAGAGAAAAAAGCTGGACTTTAGAACTGCTTGTGTTTTGGGCCTTTTATAACTATTTTTAACCAACCATTGTTACACATGGAATTAGTGTGGAAATTTTAAATTAAGCTTTAAAAAAAATTCAAAATAAAAGCCTTGAGAATTTTTATATTAAATAAGTGCTCTTTTGACCATTATATGTCTGATTTAACCAAATCACTGTTATACATGGGATTACATTGACCATTTAAAATTAAACATTCTGAACATTTCAAAATAAAAGCCTTAAGATTCGGCCGTGGCTAATGCAGCGCTGCAGGCGCTGCAATGATATTAGCTTGCATTATCTTTTCCTCTCAAGTTAGGGCACTGTCTTGCACAGCAAGACAGTGCATTAGCATTAGCACAAACATTAGCATTTCTCTGTTCCCCACCAGTGCACTGCCGTAGGCAGTGCATTAAGATTATCCTGCATGATCTTATCCACTCAGGTTAGGGCTCTGCCTTGCGCAGCAAGGCAGAGCATTAGCCTTTTACCTTGCATTAGCTATTTCCCTTACTTATTACCCATATTTAGTGTCCTGAATGCAGTAAGTCATGCTTGTGAAGCTCCATGTGCTATTAATGACATTGCAGCTTTCTTTAGCATGGATGCTAATGTTTAGCATCAGAACGCTGGGTCAAAATCGACGGGCACACTTTGGCAGGCCCCGGTTAAATTTCTTCAGGAATTTTCTAGTTGGGGCCCTGCCCATAGCAATGCATAAGGAGAGCAGTTACTGACTTGCGAAGCAAGTCAGTAACTGCCTCCATGCATTGCATGGCAGGCACCTATTGTTCTTCACCTAATAGAATGCCTCTTTATTCTTCTTTATTTTTCTTCCGTAGACCGGAATGCGGCTCGCACCGCTGCGAGCCCACCCACAAAAGTGGTATCAAAACGTGCGGCTCGTTCCCGGCATTGGAGCTATTACTTTTATGGGGAATCGGCGTTATGACGGCGACGTAAAAAGCAAAAAACGAGCCAAATTTCCAACTGCCGAACCGAAAAGCTCAACTGCCAAAACGTAGAGTGTAACTGACGTTTCGTTAGAGTGTGGGAAGCAGTGCGATTCTGACCCCAAATAAATTTTGAAATCGCCGCCACACCCACAAATATCGTGCTATCGGTATGAAACTCAGACATGACATTGATACGAATGTTTGCTCCGGTAAAATGTTTTCAAAATTTTTCTAGGGCTTACGGTTTTCTGTCAAGGTGCTTCAGAGCAAAATCAAGTTCCAGCCTAACTGACGCTCTCCACCATATATTTTCATACTTTTATGGAAAATTTCAGACCTCAGCGCACACCATTTTTCTCTCATTGCTGTAATTACTATGAATGAGCTACAGATTTGATTTGCAGGACTGTCGGAGACGAAAAATAGCTCTCTCATACGCTTCAAACGGTTTTCCGATACATATCACCGTTCCCGAACGGCAAGGAGTTGTTCGGGCTGCTTTTTCCATTATAACTGAACTGGGTGTCTCACAAAGATAGAAATCTGTCTCTGCCTCACACACATGACTGTTGACCTCTTTAGAACTACAATTCCTGAAGGTTAGAACTACAACATGGCGGAACACTCAGTGCCTACAAAAGAGATCAGAGCTGATTGTCAGAACTACAACATGGCGGAACTGTCAGTTACTACTGAGGAGTAATCAGCTGGCCTTTAGAATTACATTGTGTTTGGGCTTTTTATAACTGATTTTAAGCAACCATTGTTACACACAGTATTTGTGTGTCAATTTTAAATTAAGCTGAATGAAAATTTCAAAATAAAAGCTGGAATATTTCCCTCAGGCCTGTCAGAAAAACTAACTGCTTCAAGCATTTACAATTAAGTCTCTCCTTGTGTGTCACACTGACATGAGAGTTGACCTTATCCTTAGAACTACATTGACTGCAGGTTTGGACTACAACATGGCAGAACACTCAGTGCCTACAGAAGAGGTCATAGGTGAATATAAAAACTACAACATGGTGGAACTGTCAGTTACTACTGAGGAGGACTGAGCTGCTCTTTTGAACTACAATTCCTGAAAGGTAGAACTACAACATGGCGGAACACTCAGTGCCTACAAAAGAGTCAGAGCTGATTGTCAGAACTACAACATGGTGGAACTGTCAGTTACTGCTGAGGAGGAATGAGCTGGCCTTTAGAATTACATTGTGTTTGGACTTTTTATAACTGATTTCAAATGGTTGTGTAACAATCATTTGTTACACACAGGATTAGCGTGGTAATTTTAAATTAAGTTGAATTAAAATTTCAAAATAAAAGCCCTGACATACTTTTATATTAGGGAATTGCTCTCTTGGGGATTATGTGACTTTTTTTAACAAAACCACTGTTACACTTTGGATTATTTTGGACAGTTAAAATGAATCTTACTGAAAATTTCAAAATAAAAGCCTTAAGATTCCTTTCTGGCTCATGCATATTTTAAGAAAAATGGCTGCCTCAAACTGATAGAATTAAGTCTCCCCCTGTCTGACTCACAGCTGGCAGAGGATCCATTACCATGGCAACGGAACACAAAGGGGCCAGCTGATTAGGACTACAAAAACGCATCACTGTAGTTCTAACTATGGCAGAACTCAGAGAAAAAAGCTGGACTTTAGAACTGCTTGTGTTTTGGGCCTTTTATAACTATTTTTAACCAACCATTGTTACACATGGAATTAGTGTGGAAATTTTAAATTAACTTTAAAAAAATTTCAAAATAAAAGCCTTGACAATTTTTACATTAAATAAGTGCTCTTTTGACCATTATATGTCTGATTTAACCAAATCACTGTTATACATGGGATTACATTGACCATTTAAAATTAAACATTCTGAACATTTTAAAATAAAAGCCTTAAGATTCGGCCGTGGCTAATGCAGCGCCGCGGGCGCTGCAATGATATTAGCTTGCATTATCTTTTCCTCTCAAGTTAGGGCACTGTCTTGCACAGCAAGGCAGTGCATTAGCATTAGCACAAACATTAGCATTTATCTGTTCCCCACCAGTGCACTGCCGCAGGCAGTGCAATAAGATTATCCTGCATAATCTTTTCCACTCAGGTTAGGGCTCTGCTCTGCCTTGCGCAGCAAGGCAGAGCATTAGCATTAGCCTTTTACCTTGCATGAGATATTACCTATTTCCCTTACTTATTACCCATATTTAGTATACTGAATGCAGTAAGTCATGCTTGTGACTCTCCACATTGTATTGATGACATTGCAGCTTTCTTTATCATGGATGCTAATGTTTAGCATCAGAACGCTGGATCCAAATCTACGGGCACACTTTGGCAGGGCCCCGGTTAAATTTCTTCAGGAATTTTCTAGTTATAACTTATTCTTCCGTAGACCGGAATGCGGCTCGCACCGCTGCGAGCCCACCCACAAAAGTGGTATCAAAACGTGCGGCTTGTTCCCGGCATTGGAGCTATTACTTTATGGGGAATCGGCGTTACGACGGCGACGTAAAAAGCGAAAAACGAGCGAAATTTCCAACTGCCGAAACGCAGAGCATAACTGCCACCAACTGCCGCTCCGCTAGAGTGAAAAATGAAGTGGATTTCTGACCCCAAATAAATTTTGAAATCGCCGCCACTCCCACACATATCGTGCTATCGGTCTCAAACTCGGTCATGACATAGATACGTATGTCTGCTCCGGTAAAATGTTTTCAAAATTTTTCTAGGGGTAACGGTTTACTGTCAAGGTGCTTTAGAGCAAAATCAAGTTCCAGCCTAACTGACGCTCTCCACCATATATTTTCATACTTTTCTGGAAAATTTCAGACCTCAGCGCACACCATTTTTCTCTCATCGCTGTAATTACTATGAATGAGCTACAGATATGATTTGCAGGACTATCGGAGACAAAAAATAGCTCTCTCATATGCTTCAAACGGTTTTCCGATACGTATCACGGTTTTCGAACGGCAAGGAGTTGTTCGGGCTGCTTTTTCCATTATAACTGACTGAGCTGTCTCACAAAGATAGAAATCTGTCTCTGCCTCACACACATGACTGTTGACCTCTTTAGAACTACAATTCCTGAAGGTTAGAACTACAACATGGCGGAACACTCAGTGCCTACAAAAGAGGTCATAGGAGAATATAAAAACTACAACATGGTGGAACTGTCAGTTACTACTGAGGAGGAATGAGCTGGCCTTTAGAATTACATTGTGTTTGGGCTTTTTATAACTGATTTTAAAAAACCATTGTTACACACAGTATGTGTGTGGACATTTTAAATTAAGCTTAATGAAAATTTCAAAATAAAACCTTGAATATTTCTCTCAGGCCTGTCAGAAAAACTAACTTCTTCAAGCATTTAGAATTAAGTCTCTCCATGTGTGTCACACTGACATGACAGTTGACCTCTTTAGAACTACAATTCCTGAAGGTTATGACTACAACATGGCGGAACACTCAGTGCCTACAGAAGAGGTCATAGGTGAATATAAAAACTACAACATGGTGGAACTGTCAGTTACTACTGAGGAGGACTGAGCTGGCCTTTAGAATTACAATGACTGCAGGTTAGAACTACAACATGGCGGAACACTCAGTGCCTACAGAAGAGGTCATAGGTGAATATAAAAACTACAACATGGCAGAACTGTCAGTTACTACTGATGAGTAATCAGCTGGCCTTTAGAATTACATTGTGTTTGAGCATTTTATAACTGATTTTGACCAACCATTGTTACACACAGGATTAGTGTGGCAATTTTAAATTAAGCTTAATGAAAATTTCAAAATAAAAGCCTTGAGATTCTTTTATATCACATAATTGCTCTCTTGGGCATTATGTGACTTTTTTAACAAAACCACTGTTAAACTTTGGATTATTTTGGACATTTAAAATGAAGCTTAATGAAAATTTCAAAATAAAACCTTGAATATTTCTCTCAGGCCTGTCAGAAAAACTGACTTCTTCAAGCATTTAGAATTAAGTCTCTCCTTGTGTGTCACACTGACATGACAGTTGACCTCCTCTTTAGAACTACAATTCCTGAAGGTTAGAACTACAACATGGCAGAACACTCAGTGCCTACAGAAGAGGTCATAGGTGAATATAAAAACTACAACATGGTGGAACTGTCAGTTACTGCTGAGGAGGAATGAGCTGGGCTTTAGAATTACATGGTGTTTGGGCTTTTATAACTGATTGTAAGCAACCTCTGTTACAGACAGGATTAGTTTGGCAATTTTAAATTAAGCTTAATAAAAATTTGGAAATAAAACCTTGAATATTTCTCTCAGGCCTGTCAGAAAAACTAACTTCTTCAAGCACTTAGAATTAAGCCTCTCCTTGTGTGTCACACTGACATGACAGTTAACCTCCTCTTTAGAACTACAATTCCTGAAGGTTAGAACTACAACATGGCGGAACACTCAGTGCCTACAGAAGAGGTCATAGGTGAATATAAAAACTACAACATGGTGGAACTGTCAGTAACTACTGAGGAGGACTGAGCTGCTCTTTAGAACTACAATGACTGCAGGTTAGAACTACAACATGGCGGAACACTCAGTGCCTACTAAAGAGGTCAGAGCTGATTGTCAGAACTACAACATGGCGGAACTGTCAGTTACTACTGAGGAGGAATGAGCTGGCCTTTAGAATTACATTGTGTTTGGGCTTTTTATAACTGATTTTAAGCAACCATTGTTACACACAGGATTAGTGTGGAAACTTTAAATTAAGCTGAATAAAAATTTCAAAATAAAACCTTGAATATTTCTCTCAGGCCTGTCAGAAAAACTAACTTCTTCAAGCATTTATAATTAAGTCTCTCCTTGTGTGTCACACTGACATGACAGTTGACCTCTTCTTTAGAACTACAATTCCTGAAGGTTAGAACTACAACATGGCGGAACACTCAGTGCCTACAGAAGAGGTCATAGGTGAATATAAAAACTACAACATGGTGGAACTGTCAGTTACTACTGATGAGTAATCAGCTGGCCATGACAAGTACTTGGTTTTTGGGAATTTTAGAACTGATTTCAAAACTCCATAGTTACACATGGGATTAGTGTTACCATTAAAATTAAGCTTAATGTAAATTTCAAAATAAAAGCCTTGACAATTTTTCCATCAAGTAATTGCTCTTTTGACCACTATATAACTGATTTAACCCAATCAGTGTTAAATATGGGATGAGATTGGCCATTTAAAATTAATCTCAATGAAAATTTCAAAATAAAAGCCTTAAGATTCCTTTCTGGCTCATGCCTATTTTAGGCAAAATGGCTGCCTCAAACTGATAGAATTATGTCTCCCCCTGTCTGACTCACAGCTGGCAGAGGATCCATTACCATGGCAACGGAACACAAAGGGGCCAGCTGATTAGGACTACAAAAACGCATCACTGTAGTTCTAACTATGGCAGAACTCAGAGAACAAAGCTGGACATTAGAACTGCTTGTGTTTTGGGCCTTTTATAACTATTTTTAACCAACCATTGTTACACATGGAATTAGTGTGGAAATTTTAAATTAAGCTTTAAAAAAAATTCAAAATAAAAGCCTTGAGAATTTTTAGATTAAATGAGTGCTCTTTTGACCATTATATGTCTGATTTAACCAAATCACTGTTATACATGGGATTACATTGACCATTTAAAATGAAACATTCTGAACATTTCAAAATAAAAGCCTTAAGATTCGGCCGTGGCTAATGCAGCGCTGCAGGCGCTGCAATGATATTAGCTTGCATTATCTTTTCCTCTCAAGTTAGGGCACTGTCTTGCGAAGCAAGACAGTGCATTAGCATTAGCACAAACATTAGCATTTCTCTGTTCCCCATCAGTGCACTGCCGCAGGCAGTGCAATAAGATTATCCTGCATGATCTTTTCCACTCAGGTTAGGGCTCTGCCTTGCGCAGCAAGGCAGAGCATTAGCATTAGCCTTTTACCTTGCATGAGGTATTAGCTATTTCCCTTACTTATTACCCATATTTACTATACATGCTTGACTCTCCACATTGTATTGATGACATTGCAGCTTTCTTTAGAATGGATGCTAATGTTTAGCATGAGAACGCTGGGTCAAAATCGACGGGCACACTTTGGCAGGCCCCGGTTAAATTTCTTCAGGAATTTTCTAGTTATTTATTATTCTTCCGTAGACCGGAATGCGGCTCGCACCGCTGCGAGCCCACCCACAAAAGTGGTATCAAAACGTGCGGCTCGTTCCCGGCATTGGAGCTATTACTTTTATGGGGAATCGGCGTTACGACGGCGACGTAAAAAGCGAAAAACGAGCGAAATTTCCAACTGCCGAAACGCAGAGCATAACTGCCACCAACTGCCGCTCCGCTAGAGTGAAAAATGAAGTGGATTTCTGACCCCAAATAAATTTTGAAATCGCCGCCACGCCCACAAATATCGTGCTATCGGTATCAAACTCGGTCATGACATAGATACGAATGTTTGCTCCGGTAAAATGTTTTCAAAATTTTTCTAGGGCTTACGGTTTTCTGTCAAGGTGCTTTAGAGCAAAATCAAGTTCCAGCCTAACTGACGCTCTCCACCATATATTTTCATACTTTTATGGGAAATTTCAGACCTCAGCGCACACCATTTTTATATCATCGCTGTAATTACTGTGAATGAGCTACAGATTTGATTTGCAGGACTATCGGAGACAAAAAATAGCTCTCTCATACGCTTCAAACGGTTTTCCGATACGTATCACGGTTTCCGAACGGCAAGGAGTTGTTCGGGCTGCTTTTTCCATTATAACTGACTGAGCTGTCTCACAAAGATAGAAATCTGTCTCTGCCTCACACACATGACTGTTGACCTCTTTAGAACTACAATTCCTGAAGGTCAGAACTACAACATGGCGGAACTGTCAGTTACTACTCAGGAGAATGAGCTGGCCTTTAGAATTACATTGTGTTTTGGCTTTTTATAACTGATTTTAAGCAACCATTGTTACACACAGGATTAGTGTGGCAATTTTAAATTAAGCTTAATGAAAATTTCAAAATAAAAGCCCTGAGATTCTTTTATATCATGTAATTGCTCTCTTGAGCATTATGTGACTTTTTAACAAAACCACTGTTAAACTTTGGATTATTTTTGACATTTAAAATTAAGCTGAATGAAAATTTCAAAATAAAACCTTGAATATTTCTCTCAGGTCTGTCAGAAAAACTAACTTCTTCAAGCATTTATAATTAAGTCTCCCTTGTGTGTCACACTGACATGACAGTTGACCTCCTCTTTAGAACTACAATTCCTGAAGGTTAGAACTACAACATGGCAGAACACTCAGTGCCTACAGAAGAGGTCATAGGTGAATATAAAAACTTCAATATGGTGGAACTGTCATTTACTACTGAGGGGGACTGAGCTGCTCTTTAGAATTACATTGTGTTTGGGCTTTTTATAACTGATTGTAAGCAACCACTGTTACAGACAGGATTAGTTTGGCAATTAAGCTTAATAAAAATTTCGAAATAAAACCTTGAATATTTCTCTCAGGCCTGTCAGAAAAACTAACTTCTTCAAGCATTTAGAATTAAGTCTCTCCTTTTGTGTCACACTGACATGACAGTTGACCTCCTCTTTAGAACTACAATTCCTGAAGGTTAGAACAACAACATGGCAGAACACTCAGTGCCTACAGAAGAGGTCATAGGTGAATATAAAAACTACAACATGGTGGAACTGTCAGTTACTAATGAGGGGACTGACCTCTTCTTTAGAACTACAATGACTGCAGGTTAGAACTACAACATGACAGAACACTCAGTGCCTACAGAAGAGGTCATAGGTGAATATAAAAACTACAACATGGCAGAACTGTCAGTTACTTCTTAGGAGTAATCAGCTGGCCATGACAAGTACTTGGTTTTTGGGAATTTTAGAACTGATTTCAAAACTCCATAGTTACACATGGGATTAGTGTTACCATTAAAATTAAGCTTAATGTAAATTTCAAAATAAAAGCCTTGACAATTTTTCCATCAAGTAATTGCTCTTTTGACCACTATATAACTGATTTAACCCAATCAGTGTTAAACATGGGATGAGATTGGCCATTTAAAATTAATCTCAATGAAAATTTCAAAATAAAAGCCTTAAGATTCGTTTGTGGCTAATGCAGCGCCACAGGCGCTGCAATGATATTAGCTTGCTTGATCTTTTTTAGTCAGGTTAGGGCTCTGCCTTGCACAGCAAGGCAGAGCATTAGCATTAGCCTTTTACCTTAAATGAGGTATTAGCTATTTCTGACTTATTAGCGATGTTTGGTATGGTGAATGGAGTAAGTAAATTACAGAGAACATGCTCGTGATTGTCCACATGCTACTGACAGTATTTATTCTAACATTAGCATTTTTGCTAATTTTAGCTTATACACTTAATTTAACATACTGAATGGTGCAAGTTCATGTTAGTGAACATTCTTGTGATTCTCCACATGATACTTTGTCATTTTTAGCAAAGCTTAGCATGGATGCTAATGTTTAGCATCAGAACGCTGGGTCCAAACCGACGGGCACACTTTGGCAGGCCCCGGTTAAATTTCTTCAGGAATTTTCTAGTTATTATTATAACTTATTCTTCCGTAGACCGGAATGCGGCTCGCACCGCTGCGAGCCCACCCACAAAAGTGGTATCAAAACGTGCGGCTTGTTCCCGGCATTGGAGCTATTACTTTTATGGGAATCGGCGTTATGACGGCGACGTAAAAAGCGAAAAACGAGCGAAATTTCCAACTGCCGAAACGCAGAGCATAACTGCCACCAACTGCCGCTCCGCTAGAGTGAAAAATGAAGTGAATTTCTGACCCCAAATAAATTTTGAAATCGCCGTCACGCCCACAAATATCGTGCAATCGGTCTCAAACTCGGTCATGACATAGATACGAATGTCTGCTCCGGTAAAATGTTTTCAAAATTTTTCTAGGGCTTACGGTTTTTTGTCAAGGTGCTTTAGAGCAAAATCAAGTTCCAGCCTAACTGACGCTCTCCACCATATATTTTCATACTTTTCTGGAAAATTTCAGACCTCAGCGCACACCATTTTTCTCTCATCGCTGTAATTACTATGAATGAGCTACAGATATGATTTGCAGGACTATCGGAGACAAAAATAGCTCTCTCATATGCTTCAAACGGTTTTCCGATACGTATCACGGTTTCCGAACGGCAAGGAGTTGTTCGGGCTGATTTTTCCATTATAACTGACTGTGCTGTCTCACAAAGATAGAAATCTATCTCTGCCTCACACACATGACAGTTGACCTCTTTAGAACTACAATGACTGCAGGTTAGAACTACAACATGGCGGAACACTCAGTGCCTACAAAAGAGGTCAGAGCTGATTGTCAGAACTACAACATGGCGGAACTGTCAGTTACTACTGAGGAGTGAGCTGGCCTTTAGAATTACATTGTGTTTGGGCTTTTTATAACTGATTTTAAGCAACCATTGTTACACACAGTATGTGTGTGGACATTTTAAATTAAGCTTAATGAAAATTTCAAAATAAAAGCCCTGAGATTCTTTTATATCACGTAATTGCTCTCTTGGGCATTATGTGACTTTTTAACAAAACCACTGTTAAACTTTGGATTATTTTGGACATTTAAAATGAAGCTTAATGAAAATTTCAAAATAAAACCTTGAATATTTCTCTCAGGCCTGTCAGAAAAACTAACTTCTTCAAGCATTTAGAATTAAGTCTCCTTGTGTGTCACACTGACATGACAGTTGACCTCCTCTTTAGAACTACAATTCCTGAAGGTTAGAACTACAACATGGCAGAACACTCAGTGCCTACAGAAGAGGTCATAGGTGAATATAAAAACTACAACATGGTGGAACTGTCAGTTACTACTGAGGAGGACTGAGCTGCTCTTTAGAACTACAATGACTGCAGGTTAGAACTACAACATGGCGGAACTGTCAGTTACTACTGAGGAGTAATCAGCTGGCCATGACAAGTACTTGGTTTTTGGGAATTTTTTGAACTGATTTCAAAACTCCATAGTTACACATGGGATTAGTGTTACCATTAAAATTAAGCTTAATGTAAATTTCAAAATAAAAGCCTTGACAATTTTTCCATCAAGTAATTGCTCTTTTGACCACTATATAACTGATTTAACCCAATCAGTGTTAAACATGGGATGAGATTGGCCATTTAAAATTAATCTCAATGAAAATTTCAAAATAAAAGCCTTAAGATTCCTTTCTGGCTCATGCCTATTTTAGGGAAAATGGCTGCCTCAAACTGATAGAATTACGTCTCCCCCTGTCTGACTCACAGCTGGCAGAGGATCCATTACCATGGCAACGGAACACAAAGGGGCCAGCTGATTAGGACTACAAAAACGCATCACTGTAGTTCTAACTATGGCAGAACTCAGAGAAAAAAGCTGGACTTTAGAACTGCTTGTGTTTTGGGCCTTTTATAACTATTTTTAACCAACCATTGTTACACATGGAATTAGTGTGGAAATTTAAATTAAGCTTTAAAAAAATTTCAAAATAAAAGCCTTGAGAATTTTTAGATTAAATCAGTGCTCTTTTGACCATTATATGTCTGATTTAACCAAATCACTGTTATACATGGGATTACATTGACCATTTAAATTAAACATTCTGAACATTTCAAAATAAAAGCCTTAAGATTCGGCCTTGGCTAATGCAGCGCCATAGGCGCTGCAATGATATTAGCTTGCATTATCTTTTCCTCTCAAGTTAGGGCACTGTCTTGCGCAGCAAGACAGTGCATTAGCATTAGCACAAACATTAGCATTTCTCTGTTTCCCACCAGTGCACTGCCATAGGCAGTGCAATAAGATTATCCTGCATGATCTTATCCACTCAGGTTAGGGCTCTGCCTTGCGCAGCAAGGCAGAGCATTAGCATTAGCCTTTTACCTTGCATGAGGTATTAGCTATTTCCCTTACGTATTACCCATATTTAGTATACTGAATGCAGTAAGTCATGCTTGTGACTCTCCACATTGTATTGATGACCATGCAGCTTTCTTTAGCATGGATGCTAATGTTTAGCATCAGAACAATGGGTCAAAATCGACGGGCACACTTTGGCAGGCCCCTGTTAAATTTCTTCAGGAATTTTCTAGTTGGGGCCCTGCCCATAGCAATGCATAAGGAGAGCAGTTACTGACTTGCGAAGCAAGTCAGTAACTGCCTCCATGCATTGCATGGCAGGCACCTATTGTTCTTCACCTAATAGAATGCCTCTTTATTGGGGCCTGCCCATAGCAATGCATAAGGAGAGCAGTGACTGACTTGCGAAGCAAGTCAGTCACTGCCTCCATGCATTGCATGGCAGGCACCTATTAATCTTCACCCAATAGAATGCCTCTTTATTATTATTCTTTATTTTTCTTCCGTCAGCCGGAATGCGGCTCGCACCGCTGCGAGCCCACCCACAAAAGTGGTATCAAAACGTGCGGCTCGTTCCCGGCATTGGAGCTATTACTTTTATGGGGAATCGGCGTTACGACGGCGACGTAAAAAGCGAAAAACGAGCAAAATTTCCAACTGCCGAAACGCAGAGCATAACTGCCACCAACTGCCGCTCCGCTAGAGTGAAAAATGAAGTGGATTTCTGACCCCAAATAAATTTTGAAATCGCCGCCACGCCCACAAATATCGTGCTATCGGTATCAAACTCGGTCATAACATAGATACGAATATTTGCTCCGGTAAAATGTTTTCAAAATTTTTCTAGGGCTTACGGTTTTCTGTCAAGGTGCTTTAGAGCAAAATCAAGTTCCAGCCTAACTGACGCTCTCCACCATATATTTCATACTTTTCAGGAAAATTTCAGACCTCAGCGCACACCATTTTTCTCTCATCGCTGTAATTACTATGAATGAGCTACAGATATGATTTGCAGGACTATCGGAGACAAAAAAAAGCTCTCTCATATGCTTCAAACGGTTTTCCGATACGTATCACGGTTCCCAAACGGCAAGGAGTTGTTCGGGCTGCTTTTTCCATTATAACTGACTGAGCTGTCTCACAAAGATAGAAATCTGTCTCTGCCTCACACACATGACAGTTGACCTCTTTAGAACTACAATGACTGCAGGTTAGAACTACAACATGGCGGAACACTCAGTGCCTACAAAAGAGGTCAGAGCTGATTGTCTGAACTACAACATGGCGGAACTGTCAGTTACTACTGAGGAGGAATGAGCTGGCCTTTAGAATTACATTGTGTTTGGGCTTTTTATCACTGATTTTAACCAACCATTGTTACACACAGGATTAGTGTGGCAATTTTAAATTAAGCTTAATGAAAATTTCAAAATAAAGCCCTGAGATTCTTTTATATCACGTAATTGCTCTTGGGCATGATGTGACTTTTTTTTAACAAAACCACTGTTAAACTTTGGATTATTTTGGACATTTAAAATTAAGCTGAATGAAAATTTCAAAATAAAACCTTGAATATTTCTCTCAGGCCTGTCAGAAAAACTAACTTCTTCAAGCATTTAGAATTAAGTCTCTCCTTGTGTGTCACACTGACATGACAGTTGACCTCTTTAGAACTACAATGACTGCAGGTTAGAACTACAACATGGCGGAACACTCAGTGCCTACAAAAGAGGTCAGAGCTGATTGTCAGAACTACAACATGGCGGAACTGTCAGTTACTGCTGAGGAGGAGGAATGAGCTGGCCTTTAGAATTACATTGTGTTTGGGCTTTTTATCATTGATTTTAAGCAACCACTGTTACACACAGTATTTGTGTGGAAATTTTAAATTAAGCTGAATGAAAATTTCAAAATAAAACCTTGAATATTTCTCTCAGGCCTGTCAGAAAAACTAACTTCTTCAAGCATTTAGAATTAAGTCTCTCCTTGTGTGTCACACTGACATGACAGTTGACCTCCTCTTTAGAACTACAATTCCTGAAGGGTAGAACTACAACATGGCGGAACACTCAGTGCCTACAGAAGAGGTCATAGGAGAATATAAAAACTACAACATGGTGGAACTGTCAGTTACTACTGAGGAGGAATCAGCTGCTCTTTAGAACTACAATTCCTGAACGTTAGAACTACAACATGGCGGACACTCAGTGCCTACAGAAGAGGTCATAGGTGAATATAAAAACTACAACATGGCAGAACTGTCAGTTACTACTGAGGAGGAATGAGCTGGCCATGACAAGTACTTGGTTTTTGGGAATTTTAGAACTGATTTCAAAACTCCATAGTTACACATGGGATTAGTGTTAAAATTAATCTCAATGAAAATTTCAAAATAAAGGCCTTAAGATTCCTTTCTGGCTCATGCCTATTTTAGGCAAAATGGCTGCTCAAACTGATAGAATTAAGTCTCCCCCTGTCTGACTCACAGCTGGCAGAGGATCCATTACCATGGCAACGGAACACAAAGGGGACAGCTGATTAGGACTACAAAAGCGCATCACTGTAGTTCTAACTATGGCAGAACTCAGAGAAAAAGCTGGACTTTAGAACTGCTTGTGTTTTGGGCCTTTTATAACTATTTTTAACCAACCATTGTTACACATGGAATTAGTGTGGAAATTTTAAATTAAGCTTTAAATCTCAATGAAAATTTCAAAATAAAAGCCTTAAGATTCCTTTCTGGCTCATGCCTATTTTAGGGAAAATGGCTGCCACAAACTGATAGAATTAAGTCTCCCCCTGTCTGACTCACAGCTGGCAGAGGATCCATTACCATGGCAACGGAACACAAAGGGGACAGCTGATTAGGACTACAAAAACGCATCACTGTAGTTCTAACTATGGCAGAACTCAGAGAAAAAAGCTGGACTTTAGAACTGCTTGTGTTTGGGCCTTTTATAACTATTTTTAACCAACCATTGTTACACATGGAATTAGTGTGGAAATTTTAAATTAAGCTTTAAAAAAATTTCAAAAAAAAGCCTTGAGAATTTTTCGATTAAATAAGTGCTCTTTTGACCATTATATGTCTGATTTAACCAAATCACTGTTATACATGGGATTACATTGACCATTTAAAATGAAACATTCTGAACATTTCAAAATAAAAGCCTTAAGATTCGGCCGTGGCTAATGCAGCGCCGCAGGCGCTGCAATGATATTAGCTTGCATTATCTTTTCCTCTCAAGTCAGGGCACTGTCTTGCGCAGCAAGACAGTGCATTAGCATTAGCACAAACATTAGCAGTTCTCTGTTTCCCACCAGTGCACTGCCGTAGGCAGTGCAATAAGATTATCCTGCATGATCCTTTCCACTCAGGTTAGGGCTCTGCCTTGCGCAGCAAGGCAGAGCATTAGCATTAGCCTTTTACCTTGCATGAGGTATTAGCTATTTCCCTTACTTATTACCCATATTTACTATACATGCTTGTGACTCTCCACATTGTATTGATGACATTGCAGCTTTCTTTAGCATGGATGCTAATGTTTAGCATCAGAACGCTGGGTCCAAATCGACTGGCACACTTTGGCAGGCCCCGGTTAAATTTCTTCAGGAATTTTCTAGTTATAACTTCTTCTTCCGCTACCGTTAATGCGGGTCGCACCGCTGCGAGCCCACCCACAAAAGTGGTATCAAAACGTGCGGCTCGTTCCCGGCATTGGAGCTATTACTTTTATGGGGAATCGGCGTTACGACGGCGACGTAAAAAGCGAAAAACGAGCGAAATTTCCAACTGCCGAAACGCAGAGCATAACTGCCACCAACTGCCGCTCCGCTAGAGTGAAAAATGAAGTGGATTTCTGACCCCAAATAAATTTTGAAATCGCCGCCACGCCCACAAATATCGTGCTATCGGTATCAAACTCGGTCATGACATAGATACGAATGTTTGCTCCGGTAAAATGTTTTCAAAATTTTTCTAAGGCTTACGGTTTTCTGTCAAGGTGCTTTAGAGCAAAATCAAGTTCCAGCCTAACTGACGCTCTCCACCATGTATTTTAATACTTTTCTGGAAAATTTCAGACCTCAGCGCACACCATTTTTCTCTCGTCACTGTAATTACTATGAATGAGCTACAGATTTGATTTGCAGGACTATTGGAGACAAAAAATAGCTCTCTCATATGCTTCAAACGGTTTTCCGATACGTATCACGGTTCCCGAACGGCAAGGAGTTGTTCGGGCTGCTTTTTCCATTATAACTGACTGAGCTGTCTCACAAAGATAGAAATCTGTCTCTGCCTCACACACATGACAGTTGACCTCTTTAGAACTACAATTCCTGAAGGTTAGAACTACAACATGGCGGAACACTCAGTGCCTACAAAAGAGGTCAGAGCTGATTGTCAGAACTACAACATGGCGGAACTGTCAGTTATTACTGAGGAGGAATGAGCTGGCCTTTAGAATTACATTGTGTTTGGGCTTTTTATAACTGATTTTAAGCAACCACTGTTACACACAGGATTAGTGTAGCAATTTTAAATTAAGCTTAATACAAATTTCGAAATAAAACCTTGAATATTTCTCTCAGGCCTGTCAGAAAAACTAACTTCTTCAAGCACTTAGAATTAAGCCTCTCCTTGTGTGTCACACTGACATGACAGTTGACCTCCTCTTTAGAACTACAATTCCTGAAGGTTAGAACTACAACATGGCAGAACACTCAGTGCCTACAGAAGAGGTCATAGGTGAATATAAAAACTACAACATGGTGGAACTGTCAGTTACTACTGAGGAGGAATGAGCTGCTCTTTAGAACTACAATGACTGCAGGTTAGAACTACAACATGGCGGAACACTCAGTGCCTACAGAAGAGGTCATAGGTGAATATAAAAACTACAACATGGCAGAACTGTCAGTTACTACTGATGAGTAATCAGCTGGCCATGACAAGTACTTGGTTTTTGGGAATTTTAGAACTGATTTCAAAACTCCATAGTTACACATGGGATTAGTGTTTACCATTTAAATTAAGCTTAATGTAAATTTCAAAATAAAAGCCTTGACAATTTTTCCATCAAGTAATTGCTCTTTTGACCACTATATAACTGATTTAACCCAATCAGTGTTAAACATGGGATGAGATTGGCCATTTAAAATTAATCTCAATGAAAATTTCAAAATAAAAGCCTTAAGATTCGTTTGTGGCTAATGCAGCGCCACAGGCGCTGCAATGATATTAGCTTGCTTGATCTTTTTTAGTCAGGTTAGGGCTCTGCCTTGCGCAGCAAGGCAGAGCATTAGCATTAGCCTTTTACCTTAAATGAGGTATTAGCTATTTCTGACTTATTAGCGATGTTTGGTATGGTGAATGGAGTAAGTAAATTACAGAGAACATGCTCGTGATTGTCCACATGCTACTGACAGTATTCATTCTAACATTAGCATTTTTGCTAATTTTAGCTTATACACTTAATTTAATATACTGAATGGTGCAAGTTCATGTTAGTGAACATTCTTGTGATTCTCCACACGATACTTTGTCATTTTTAGCAAAGCTTAGCATGGATGCTAATGTTTAGCATCAGAACGCTGGGTCAAAATCGACGGCACACTTTGGCAGGCCCGGTTAAATTTCTTCAGGAATTTTCTAGTTCTTCTTTATTTTTCTTCCGTAGACCGGAATGCGGCTCGCACCGCTGCGAGCCCACCCACAAAAGTGGTATCAAAACGTGCGGCTTGTTCCCGGCATTGGAGCTATTACTTTTATGGGAATCGGCGTTATGACGGCGACGTAAAAAGCAAAAAACGAGCAAAATTTCCAACTGCCGAACCGAAAAGCTCAACTGCCAAAACCTAGAGTGTAACTGACGTTTCGTTAGAGTGTGGGAAACAGTGTGATTCTGACCCCAAATAAATTTTGAAATCGCCGCCACGCCCACAAATATTGTGCAATCGGTATGAAACTCGGACATGACATAGATACGTATGTCTGCTCCGGTAAAATGTTTTCAAAATTTTTCTAGGGCTTACGGTTTTCTGTCAAGGTGCTTTAGAGCAAAATCAAGTTCCAGCCTAACTGACGCTCTCCACCATACATTTTCATATTTTTATGGAAAATTTCAGACCTCAACACACACCATTTTTCTCTCATCGCTGT
Source organism: Poeciliopsis prolifica (assembly GCF_027474105.1). Lineage (NCBI taxonomy): Eukaryota > Metazoa > Chordata > Actinopteri > Cyprinodontiformes > Poeciliidae > Poeciliopsis > Poeciliopsis prolifica. The sequence goes on along the minus strand of NW_026562574.1, from coordinate 130,331 downwards.
AATTACTATGAATGAGCTACAGATTTGATTTGCAGGACTATCGGAGACAAAAAATAGCTCTCTCAAATGCTTCAAACGGTTTTCCGATACGTATCACGGTTCCCGAACGGCAAGGAGTTGTTCGGGCTGCTTTTTCCATTATAACTGACTGAGCTGTCTCACAAAGATAGAAATCTGTCTCTGCCTCACACACATGACTGTTGACCTCTTTAGAACTACAATTCCTGAAGGTTAGAACTACAACATGGCGGAACACTCAGTGCCTACAAAAGAGGTCAGAGCTGATTGTCAGAACTACAACATGGTGGAACTGTCAGTTACTACTGAGGAGGAATGAGCTGGCCTTTAGAATTATATTGTGTTTGGACTTTTTATAACTGATTTCAAATGGTTGTGTAACAATCATTTGTTACACACAGGATTAGCGTGGTAATTTTAAATTAAGTTGAATTAAAATTTCAAAATAAAAGCCCTGACATACTTTTATATTAGGGAATTGCTCTCTTGGGGATTATGTGACTTTTTTTTAACAAAACCACTGTTACACTTTGGATTATTTTGGACAGTTAAAATGAATCTTACTGAAAATTTCAAAATAAAAGCCTTAAGATTCCTTTCTGGCTCATGCCTATTTTAGTGAAAATGGCTGCCTCAAACTGATAGAATTAAGTCTCCCCCTGTCTGACTCACAGCTGGCAGAGGATCCATTACCATGGCAACGGAACACAAAGGGGCCAGCTGATTAGGACTACAAAACCGCATCACTGTAGTTCTAACTATGGCAGAACTCAGAGAAAAAAGCTGGAGTTTAGAACTGCTTGTGTTTTGGGCCTTTTATAACTATTTTTAACCAACCATTGTTACACATGGAATTAGTGTGGAAATTTTAAATTAACTTTAAAAAACCTTCAAAATAAAAGCCTTGACCATTTTTACATTAAATAAGTGCTCTTTTGACCATTATATGTCTGATTTAACCAAATCACTGTTATACATGGGATTACATTGACCATTAAAATGAAACATTCTGAACATTTCAAAATAAAAGCCTTAAGATTCGGCCGTGGCTAATGCAGCGCCGCAGGCGCTGCAATGATATTAGCTTGCATTATCTTTCCCTCTCAAGTTAGGGCACTGTCTTGCGCAGCAAGGCAGTGCATTAGCATTAGCACAAACATTAGCATTTCTCTGTTCCCCACCAGTGCACTGCCGTAGGCAGTGCAATAAGATTATCCTGCATGATCTTTTCCACTCAGGTTAGGGCTCTGCCTTGCACAGCAAGGCAGAGCATTAGCATTAGCCTTTTACCTTGCATGAGGTATTAGCTATTTCTCTTACTTATTACCCATATTTAGTATACTGAATGCAGTCAGTCATGCTTGTGACTCTCCACATTGTATTGATGACATTGCAGCTTTCTTTAGCATGGATGCTAATGTTTAGCATCAGAACTCTGGATCCAAATCGACGGGCAAACTTTGGCAGGGCCCCGGTTAAATTTCTTCAGGAATTTTCTAGTTATAGAACTTTATTTTTCTTCCGTAGACCGGAATGCGGCTCGCACCGCTGCGAGCTCACCCACAAAAGTGGTATCAAAACGTGCGGCTCGTTCCCGGCATTGGAGCTATTACTTTTATGGGGAATCGGCGTTACGACGGCGACGTAAAAAGCGAAAAACGAGCGAAATTTCCAACTGCCGAAATGCAGAGCATAACTGCCACCAACTGCCGCTCCGCTAGAGTGAAAAATGAAGTGGATTTCTGACCCCAAATAAATTTTGAAATCGCCGTCACGCCCACAAATATCGTGCAATCGGTCTCAAACTCGGTCATGACATAGATACGAATGTCTGCTCCGGTAAAATGTTTTCAAAATTTTTCTTGGGCTTACGGTTTTCTGTCAAGGTACTTTAGAGCAAAATCAAGTTCCAGCCTAACTGACGCTCTCCACCATGTATTTTAATACTTTTATGGAAAATTTCAGACCACAGCACACAACATTTTTCTCTCATCACTGTAATTACTGTGAATGAGCTACAGATTTGATTTGCAGGACTATAGGAGACAAAAAATAGCTCTCTCATACGCTTCAAACGGTTTTCCAATACGTATCACGGTTTCCGAACGGCAAGGAGTTTCGGGCTGCTTTTTCCATTATAACTGACTGAGCTGTCTCACAAAGATAGAAATCTGTCTCTGCCTCACACACATGACAGTTGACCTCTTTAGAACTACAATTCCTGAAGGTTAGAACTACAACATGGCGGAACACTCAGTGCCTACAAAAGAGGTCTGAGCTGATTGTCAGAACTACAACATGGCGGAACTGTCAGTTACTACTGAGGAGGAATGAGCTGGCCTTTAGAATTACATTGTGTTTGGGCTTTTTATAACTGATTTTAAGCAACCATTGTTACACACAGGATTAGTGTGGCAATTTTAAATTAAGCTTAATGAAAATTTCAAAATAAAAGCCCTGAGATTCTTTATATCACGTAATTGCTCTCTTGGGCATTATGTGACTTTTTTAACAAAACCACTGTTAAACTTTGAATTATTTTGGACATTTAAAATTAAGCTGAATGAAAATTTCAAAATAAAACCTTGAATATTTCTCTCAGGCCTGTCAGAAAAACTAACTTCTTCAAGCATTTATAATTAAGTGTCCCCTTGTGTGTCACACTGACATGACAGTTGACCTCCTCTTTAGAACTACAATTCCTGAAGGTTAGAACTACAACATGGCGGAACACTCAGTGCCTACAGAAGAGGTCATAGGTGAATATAAAAAACTACAACATGGTGGAACTGTCAGTTACTACTGAGGAGGAATGAGCTGGTCTTTAGAATTACATTGTGTTTGGGCTTTTTATAACTGATTTTAACCAACCATTGTTATACACAGGATTAGTGTGGCAATTTTAAATTAAGCTGAATGAAAATTTCAAATAAAACCTTGAATATTTCTCTCAGGCCTGTCAGAAAAACTAACTTCTTCAAGCATTTAGAATGAAGTCTCTCCTTGTGTGTCACACTGACATGACAGTTGACCTCTTCTTTAGAACTACAATTCTGGAAGGTTAGAACTACAACATGGCGGAACACTCAGTGCCTACAGAAGAGTCAGAGCTGATTGTCAGAACTACAACATGGCGGAACTGTCAGTTACTACTGAGGAGGACTGAGCTGCTCTTTAGAACTACAATTCCTGAACGTTAGAACTACAACATGGCGGAACACTCAGTGCCTACAGAAGAGTCAGAGCTGATTGTCAGAACTACAACATGGCGGAACTGTCAGTTACTACTTAGGAGGACTGAGCTGCTCTTTAGAACTACAATTCCTGAAGGTCAGAACTACAACATGGCGGAACACTCAGTGCCTACAGAAGAGGTCATAGGTGAATATAAAAACTACAACATGGTGGAACTGTCAGTTACTACTGAGGAGGAATGAGCTGCTCTTTAGAACTACAATTCCTGAACGTTAGAACTACAACATGGCGGAACACTCAGTGCCTACAGAAGAGGTCATAGGTGAATATAAAAACTACAACATGGTGGAACTGTCAGTTACTACTGAGGAGGAATGAGCTGGCCATGACAAGTACTTGGTTTTTGGGAATTTTAGAACTGATTTCAAAACTCCATAGTTACACATGGGAATAGTGTTACCATTAAAATTAAGCTTAATGTAAATTTCAAAATAAAGCCTTGACAATTTTTCCATCAAGTAATTGCTCTTTTGACCACTATATAACTGATTTAACCCAATCAGTGTTAAACATGGGATGAGATTGGCCATTTAAAATTAATCTCAATGAAAATTTCAAAATAAAAGCCTTAAGATTCCTTTCTGGCTCATGCCTATTTTAGGCAAAATGGCTGCCTCAAACTGATAGAATTACGTCTCCCCCTGTCTGACTCACAGCTGGCAGAGGATCCATTACCATGGCAACGGAACACAAAGGGGCCAGCTGATTAGGACTACAAAAGCTCATCACTGTAGTTCTAACTATGGCAGAACTCAGAGAAAAAAGCTGGACTTTAGAACTGCTTGTGTTTTGGGCCTTTTATAACTATTTTTAACCAACCATTGTTACACATGGAATTAGTGTAGAAATTTTAAATTAAGCTTTAAAAAAATTTCAAAATAAAAGCCTTGAGAATTTTTAGATTAAATAAGTGCTCTTTAGACCATTATATGTCTGATTTAACCAAATCACTGTTATACATGGGATTACATTGACCATTTAAAATTAAACATTCTGAACATTTCAAAATAAAAGCCTTAAGATTCGGCCGTGGCTAATGCAGCGCCGGAGGCGCTGCAATGATATTAGCTTGCATTATCTTTTCCTCTCAAGTTAGGGCACTGTCTTGCGCAGCAAGACAGTGCATTAGCATTAGCACAAACATTAGCATTTCTCTGTTTCCCACCAGTGCACTGCCATAGGCAGTGCAATAAGATTATCCTGCATGATCTTATCCACTCAGGTTAGGGCTCTGCCTTGCGCAGCAAGGCAGAGCATTAGCATTAGCCTTTTACCTTGCATGAGGTATTAGCTATTTCCCTTACTTATTACCCATATTTACTATACATGCTTGTGACTCTGCACATTGTATTGATGACATTGCAGCTTTCTTTAGCATGGATGCTAATGTTTAGCATCAGAACGCTGGGTCAAAATCGACGGGCACACTTTGGCAGGCCCCGGTTAAATTTCTTCAGGAATTTTCTAGTAGAACTTTATTTTTCTTCCGTAGACCGGAATGCGGCTCGCACCGCTGCGAGCCCACCCACAAAAGTGGTATCAAAACGTGCGGCTCGTTCCCGGCATTGGAGCTATTACTTTTGGTGGGATTCGGAGTTACGATGAAAAAGTAAAAAGCGAAAAACCATCAAAAAATTTTTGTCAGTTAGAAACTGCCCAAACTAGAGTGTAACTGACGTTTCGTTAGAGTGTGGGAAGCAGTGCGATTCTGACCCCAAATAAATTTTGAAATCGCCATCACGACCACAAATATCGTGCTATCGGTATGAAACTCGGTCATGACATTGATACGAATGTCTGCTCCGGTAAAATGTTTTCAAATTTTTTCTAGGGCTTACGGTTTTCTGTCAAGGTGCTTTAGAGCAAAATCAAGTTCCAGCCTAACTGACGCTCTCCACCATATATTTTCATACTTTTATGGAAAATTTCAGACCTCAGCACACACCATTTTTCTCTCATCACTGTAATGACTGTGAATGAGCTACAGATTTGATTTGCAGGACTATAGGAGACAAAAAATAGCTCTCTCATATGCTTCAAACGGTTTTCCGATACGTATCATGGTTCCCGAACGGCAAGGAGTTGTTCGGGCTGCTTTTTCCATTATAACTGACTGAGCTGTCTCACAAAGATAGAAATCTGTCTCTGCCTCACACACATGACTGTTGACCTCTTTAGAACTACAATTCCTGAAGGTTAGAACTACAACATGGCGGAACACTCAGTGCCTACAAAAGAGGTCAGAGTTGATTGTCAGAACTACAACATGGCGGAACTGTCAGTTACTGCTGAGGAGGAATGAGCTGGCCTTTAGAATTACATTGTGTTTGGGCTTTTATAACTGATTGTAAGCAACCACTGTTACAGACAGGATTAGTGTGGCAATTTTAAATTAAGCTTAATAAAAATTTTGAAATAAAATCTTGAATATTTCTCTCAGGCCTGTCAGAAAAACTAACTTCTTCAAGCACTTAGAATTAAGCCTCTCCTTGTGTGACACACTGACATGACAGTTGACCTCCTCCTTAGAACTACAATAACTGCAGGTTTGGACTACAACATGGCGGAACAGTCAGTGCCTACAGAAGAGGTCATAGGTGAATATAAAAACTACAACATGGTGGAATTGTCAGTTACGACTGAGGAGGACTGAGCTGCTCTTTAGAACTACAATTCCAGAAGGTTAGAACTACAACATGGCGGAACACTCAGTGCCTACAAAAGAGGTCTGAGCTGATTGTCAGAACTACAACATGGCGGAACTGTCAGTTACTACTGAGGAGGAATGAGCTGGCCTTTAGAATTATATTGTGTTTGGACTTTTTATAACTGATTTCAAATGGTTGTGTAACAATCATTTGTTACACACAGGATTAGCGTGGTAATTTTAAATTAAGTTGAATTAAAATTTCAAAATAAAAGCCCTGACATACTTTTATATTATGGAATTGCTCTCTTGGGGATTATGTGACTTTTTTAAAAACAAAACCACTGTTACTCTTCGGATTATTTTGGACAGTTAAAATGAAGCTTACTGAAAATTTCAAAATAAAAGCCTTAAGATTCCTTTCTGGCTCATGCATATTTTAGGCAAAATGGCTGCCTCAAACTGATAGAATTAAGTCTCCCCCTTTCTGACTCACAGCTGGCAGAGGATCCATTACCATGGCAACGGAACACAAAGGGGCCAGCTGATTAGGACTACAAAAACGCATCACTGTAGTTCTAACTATGGCAGAACTCAGAGAAAAAAGCTGGAGTTTAGAACTGCTTGTGTTTTGGGCCTTTTATAACTATTTTTAACCAACCATTGTTACACATGGAATTATTGTGGAAATTTTAAATATACTTTTAAAAAATTTCAAAATAAAAGCCTTGACAATTTTTACATTAAATAAGTGCTCTTTTGACCATTATGTGTCTGATTTAACCAAATCACTGTTATACATGGGATTACATTGACCATTTAAAATTAAACATTCTGAACATTTTAAAATAAAAGCCTTAAGATTCGGCCGTGGCTAATGCAGCGCCGCGGGCGCTGCAATGATATTAGCTTGCATTATCTTTTCCTCTCAAGTTAGGGCACTGTCTTGCACAGCAAGGCAGTGCATTAGCATTAGCACAAACATTAACATTTCTCTGTTCCCCACCAGTGCACTGCTGCAGGCAGTGCAATAAGATTATCCTGCATAATCTTTTCCACTCAGGTTAGGGCTCTGCCTTGCGCAGCAAAGCAGAGCATTAGCATTAGCCTTTTACCTTGCATGAGATATTACCTATTTCCCTTTCTTATTACCCATATTTAGTATACTGAATGCAGTAAGTCATGCTTGTGACTCTCCACATTGTATTGATGACATTGCAGCTTTCTTTAGCATGGATGCTAATGTTTAGCATCAGAACACTGGGTCCAAATCGACGGGCACACTTTGGCAGGCCCCGGTTAAATTTCTTCAGGAATTTTCTAGTTTTCAAATGTTGCTTCATCTGTCCAATCCAGCTGTTTTGAGGCTGAGCTGGTTGCTTATTGCTTTTTAAAAATTCAAGCACCATAAATCATCTACAGGCTGTGGCACTTTTTCTATCATTACTGCATATGAAAGCAATTATGACAACTAAATTAAGGATTCCTGATGTCTAAAGCATTAAAGCCGGTGCTCTCCCGTCGGCCTTTGTGTTTCTGCTTCCTCTGTGATGCTGTGATAATTCACTCTCTCTAACTGCTCACTTTTTGCTCCGTCAGTCAAACCAAAGCCTGAACTTGAGTCACAAAGTGACTAAAGCGAGGAAGAGTCCTCAGCTGGGCTTTTCTTCCTCTGCCCGTAACGAGGATGAGTTATGAAGCCCCAGCACTGAAACCTGAACGCTCATCACATCTCATCACATCTCATCTCATCTCATCTCATCACCTTTCACCCTCACAAAGGCCTCCGAGCACCAACCACAAAATTATCCAGACCTGTCCAACTTTTCACCATTTGTCAAATCACAAACAAACTTTCATTTATTTTATTGAGATGGAACCAACTGACAGCAAAGCATGCATGATACTCTGAAATCCAGCCAACCTCAAGATTTATGATATTTTTCTGTAAAGGCTCCAGATGTTCATTAAAACCAAATACTGGATCATTAAAGAGTGAATTCCTGATATTCATCTGCAACTAGCAACAATCAGCAAACACTTGAACAAAAACTGACGACTTTAGTCATTTAAACACCAAATCTACATAAATAAGCATCAGTACGCCTGGTGGAAAGCATCTTAGCTCGACCACAGCAGCTGAATTATTTCTGCTCTTGGAGGTTCAGCCTATCAGCACCAAGGACAGTAAACGCTGCTCCTGGATTGGCTGCTTCACAAAAGCATTTCAGCTGCATTTTCTATCAAATATTTCAGATTTGCTGCATGAAAAAAGATTGTAAAGAGTTTTGAAAAACTAATTGTGAGTTACAATCTACAGAAACAGCAGCGGACAGACACTGCTGCAGCACACACCGGCTGCAGCAACGATGCACACTGCTGCAGCACACACCGGCTGCAGCAACGATACACACTGCTGCAGCACACACCGGCTGCAGCGGAGACACACTGCTGCATCACACACCGGCTGCAGCGGAGACACACTGCTGCAGCACACACCGGCTGCAGCAGCGATACACACTGCTGTAGCACACACCGGCTGCAGCAGAGACACACTACTGCAGCACACACCGGCTGCAGCGGACACACACTCCTGCAGCACACACCGGCTGCAGCAGCGATACACACTCCTGCAGCACACACCGGCTGCAGCGGACACACACTGCTGCAGCACACACCGACTGCAGCAGCGACACACTGGTTTGCTGCGTCAGCAGATTCTCCTCCATCGATGCTCCAATAAACTCAAAACGTTTTTTTGTTCCTGCTGCTCCTCGTTTTCACTTTTTTTTGTCTACTTTCCATTTCTTAGAAACAAATATAGACGCACATTTTGTAAAAACAGAATTATTCTACTCATTTAAACATCTATTTTTCGCAAAGTATCTTTTTTTGCTAAACGTTTGTTATTTGCTCATGCTGTAAATTTGCTCATGCTGCAGTTTTTATATTTAATATTTTCTGTAAATCTGTTGGTAAATCTGACAGAAAGAATATTTCTGTTCTATTCATGCACTGCTAGTTCACCTCTAAATGGTTAAAAAAAATAATACTGTAAAACATTTCAGAGTGGTGTAGTCAAAGTCAGGGCTTAAATGTTAGGTAAACCTTAATTGTAGTCATTGTAGAACCAACCATTAGTTTAGGGATCAATTGTTTTTTCTTACTGATTTTAAAACAGGTTTTGTTTCATCTGTTGTTAAAATAAATTTATGAGAGAATCCGCTAATTAAAAGTCTCGAGTCAAACAGTTTTTCACAGAACCAGTAATTTACGCTGCCATGATGTTTAAAGCGACATTGTGTTCAGTCAGAGTTCAATACAGTGAAAAGCTGAAGTTGTCAGCTGAGCTGTCTGTGCTGCAGCGTCCATCACTCAGATGAGTTAACGGGTTGGGACACACTGAGGTTCTGTTGCCGGGCGGATGCGGCTCGGTAAAGCTACAGAGACATATGCGAGCCATTGGAAGTGGGGATCTGGTGGATTTAGGGAGGATCTGGTGGATTTAGGGAGGATCTGGTGGATTTAAGGAGGATCTGGTGGATTTAGGGAGGATCTGGTGGATTTAGGGAGGATCTGGTGGATTTAGGGAGGATCTGGTGGATTTAGGGAGGATCTGGGGAGGATTCGACTCGGTTTGCTCCGTCGGTGCAGTAGCAGCAGGTAACTGAGGCGCTACGCTGCTCAGGTACAGCAGTTATCACAGATACTTTAATTAGACAAAGAAACATTAGCATCAACTTACTGAGCAGATGTAGACTCCAACAATTTTAGGGAATATTAATTAGTGATTGAATAAACTCTTGGGACTTTTTCCATTTAAAGCACTTTCCTTCATCACCAGTGAGAAATTCTTGCTGAATAAAGAAACATTACTATCACCAAATTAACTTCCTTGAGTCTGCTGACTGATGAGAAATATTTACTATGTAATAATTAAACCGTTTTTAATCAGAAGTCTGAAATGAGTACGTCTGTTACCACAGAGCCTAACAGCCTGATTCTTACCTCTGAGCCTCACAGCGGCAGGAAGCCGCGGCATCGCCGACCGACCAACCGACCGACCGACCGACCAACCGACCAAATGGATGGTCTGGTCACACATGCAGAAAAACGAGCTGCGATTCTCGTTCAGATCCCCTCCAGGTCCAGGGAGCAAATCCGTTCAAGTTCACAAAGATGGCATAACGCAGGAATACAGAGCAGCTGGGATAGTGTGTTTGTCTGCTAATGCAATCAGAGGAAGCTAGCTAGTTACCTAGTCTGGTTAATTAACCCGCAGAGGTTTGGAGCGAGAGGAGGCAGTGATCTCAATAGGCCTACTGGGCTCAATCAAGGCCGCAAAACTGAACACAGTATATGGCATAAAAGTGTTGTAGTAAACACATTCTCTTCCCTGTGGATCCCTGGGGAGCCACTAATCAGACCGCAGAGCCGCACACAGTGGTGCCCGTCCACCCAATGAAGAGCAGCAAGGAGAGAGAAGATGAAACTGAACGGGGGGCCCCTGGCCCTTCACTCCACCCCCGGGACCGCCGCTCCCAGTCCGCATTGTTTTCTCTCCAATGATGGGAAGAAATCGGGGTTTATTGCTGGAGTTCTGCTTTGTCTGTAATTACGTGCTTCACCTTGCGTGGTTGCTTCACAAAGAGTTAGCATGGTGCAATTAGGGCAATTTCATTGATCTTTGTTTAATCATTCAGCAGACAGCGATCATTAGCAGGCTGTTGTTGATTAACCGAGCTCCTGTTTTTGTCTTTTGATAATGATAAGCCTGGTCTAAGGAGCGTCTCTCTGCTATTGTTGTGCCACTGCAATCGCTTTGTCAAACTAATTCTCAACCAAATGAACAAAACGCTCATTCTGGTTCAAACTCCACAGGCTTCACATCATCAGGCTGTTCTGATGGTTTTAATAAAGTGTCCTAAATATGAACACAGAAAATGATACGATTATTAAGTAACGATGGATCCATTTCCAAACACACAATAACCATTATTGCCCCATAATGGTTCATATCATGTAAAGTAAAACACCCAGAGGGATTCGTTTCCTCCTTCAACTCCACCTGGACTGAAACAAAGGAAAACAGCAAAGTTTCATCTGAAATCAGCAGGTCAGGACATTTATCATCCATCCAGGTCTTCTTGTAAATGACGACAGGGTCTTGCCCCCAAATTTCCCGGAACACGGCAGAAAATAAATAATTAAAAGCCAATTTTTCCCCACGAGTCGCCTGAATGATGAATGGTGAGGCTGTGCTGCCGGTTTGAGGAGCAGAGTTCAGGCGTTGGAGGAAAAGAGGGACGACGGGGCAGAAGTGATGTGTGATGCTGCGGGTCACCTGCTGACCTTTTATTCTCCTGCTGGAACTGGTTGACAACATCTGTGTAACGCTCTCTCAACAAGATGCAGAAACCCACTCAAACTCACTAACATCTCATTCTAACAATGCAAACATAAAACAGTGATGAAAAATATGTTTCAGAGCCAGAACACTGAATGCTGCTGCTCCACTGGTTTCTGGCTCTCAGGGATTTATCTAAAGTGTTCTTTAATAATTACACGGGTCACATCTTTAATTATGTTCAATAATAATATGTCGGTGCACAAGTTTAAACTTATTGGGCTTTTCTCTAATCCTCACAGGGTGAAAATGATAAAACAGATTAAAGCTGTTCATGCACCTCTAATCTTTGGTTAAATGTTCCTTAGCAAGCTGCAGAGAAATGAAAAACTTTTTCTAACTATCAACAAGAATCTGCCAGAACTCCTGCTCTGATCTTTCATTTAGTTTAGGTCTCTAAAAGCTCCAAGTTAGCCTCTTTAATCCAAACCTGAACCGGCCGTCATGTGAAGGGATGTTGGTTCTAATACCATCGGATCACGGCCAGAAACTCCTGTTTCAGCATGGATCCCTTTAAGAGCCTCTGGGATGTCAAGCAGTGGCAGCATCATGCTGTGGGATTATGGAACAAGGAACAGATGAGAACTGCTTCAGATGTTCTGTTAGTTTCAGGTTCCAGACGATAAAACCTGAACAGAACCGGTTCTGAAATGAAAGAAAGAAGCAAAAAGTCTTAAAAGCAGAAAACTGCCAAGGAGAGCATAAACTAAACATAAACTAAAATATACTAAATTATATGAACTGCTTCTGGTTGATGGATGTATGAATGAGTCAAGGTGCCACTTCCTGAACATGTTAACGTTTGGTGGGGGTGTATGAAAACATTTGATCCTTTTTGCCCTGAATAAATGAATGAAACCATAAAATCAAACTAATTTTCTCATCCTTTAGTTTTTACTTCCTGACTGATTATTAACATTAATCATATTGATATGAGTGGCAGTAAAAATCTGAACATTTCCTATTAAAACTCCCTCAGTCTGATGACTTTGACCTCACTGAGTTCATTTCTAAATGTTGTAATTACATTTAAACATTTAACCTGCTGATGAGGCTCTGCAGGAACAAACATTAAACTGACTATCTGCTAAACATGAAGTCATTTTAAAAATGACAGGAAATATTTAGATTTTTCACAATAGAACAGGCATAAAAATCCAAACCACTGCAGGTGAACGGGATCGGTTTTGGTTCGTAGGGTTGTGGTTAGGGTTAGGTTAGGGTTAGGGTAAGGTTAGGGTTAGGTTAGGGTGGGTTTAGGGTTGGGGTTAATGATCCTCATCTTTCCCGATGAATCACCGTGATTTCAGTGGTTTGGGTTTTCTGTTGTAGGTTGGTTGAAAAACTCGATGATGAGTTTGAACTTTTGAACAACAGCTAAGAGCAGCAGCTCTGCTTTCAGCAGAGTGGGTGCATTGTCTCTGGGTTTGAGATTTGTTAACTTTACCGTTTGATTCTGGAGAAGGTTTCAGTTATGAGCTGCTTAAATAATAAAGATCCTGAAGATTCATAAGAAGAGATTCTTTACCTTCTTTATCTCTTCACTAAAATCATTTGTGGCTAAAAATAAAGAAATCTTGAGTAAAAGTGGAGAGGGTGAACCTGTAAATCTGAAAAATTCAACAGTAACTCAGAGATTTGACCCTTTCTGACATGTTTCAGTTATTTATGACTTTTATGGAACTTGTCCTCATCTCACTCAAATCAGCTATTTGAGTTTTGCTTATTTTCCTTTAATTGTGTCTTATTAGGTCACTAGAGATAGTGCACAAATTAATCATGTGTGTCAACATCACTGATTGATCCACAGATCAAACCATTTCTGGCTGGTTTGGAATCATTTAGAATTTTGTGGTTTGGACAAACTTTAAAAACCAAACTGACCAGTTTTTTTTTTTTGAGCAAAAAATGGTCAAATTTCCCCCAAAGTCATAAAGAAACTTCCTCTTGGCAGCAGAACAAAAGGAGCTTTAATCAACAGCTGATTTCTTCAACAGTTCAGCTTCCTGCTGAATTTCTAATCAAATTACTTTTTTCTGCTTTTCTCCTGAATCTGCTCTGCAGAACACAAAGCAGGTTCTGGCGGAAGAATCCAAACATGTCACGTTCTGTCCTCCTCACACGATGAGCTGCTTTTCTTAAATACTTTTTTAAGGGCAGAGACAAAATCTGGGTTGACGAAGCTGACAGGCTGTGGAGTGAATGATCACCACAGCAAACACGTTTCTGGCTCGTTTGCTTTCTCTGGGTTTCCTGATAAACAATAATTGACAAGTTTAAGTCTGCTTGCCTGTTTCCAAGTGGATCCACCGCCTGGAAAACATGTCAACTTTATTTACACCGTCCACTTAGCAGCCTGTCTTTGCCATTTAAGTCGGAGCGTTTCTGTCCCTTTCAGAATATTTCTTGAAGCAGGAGAAAAAAAATTTCCATCCCGACAATAAAAGCTACCTGCTGAGTGTAGCTGTGTTTACTGTGTATCAGTTGAGGCGTTATTCAGCGGAGGCAACGTGAATTGGACGTGAAAGCCTGGGCAGACTGTTTATCCCATGTTTTATGTGACAGTTGAATCATAGCAGATATTGCATTAGTAATCTGTGTTTGAGGGCAGAGCGGCCTGCTGCTGAGACACAACAAATACACCGTTCCTTCAATTATTCAAAAATAATAACAGCTGGAAAATGTTGAAAGTTCAGGCTGTAGACGTGGGTTCAGATAAAGCGACGACACACAGGCTGCTGGGTTCCCTTCCTTGCTTCCAGCTGAATGTGACCTTTGACCTTCATATCTTTACCTCTTCTAACAGCTGCTGCACTCCCTCTTCACTAAAATCATTTGTGGCTAAAAATAAAAGAAATCTTGAATAAAAGTGGAGAGGCTGAACCAACAGGGACAGAAATGATCAAACATCTGCTTTTTCTCCAGTTTCTGGTGCAAATATCTTTATAAATAAAGAAAAACTCAAGTAAATAGTAATTATTTCAATCAATAATTCCTTATTACTGATGATTTGGCAGATTGTTTCATTTGTAACAACATTAATCTATACATTTACATATAGATATATTTGTATGGACTTGAATCTGTTTTGATTTTTATTCTTTCTGATAAAAAATGTTTTGTTTTCTTCCAAATTTAGCTGATTTTATTTTAGCCTTTTAAACTTCCTGGAAGCAGATTTCAGATATTATAAAACATTATTTAATTATGTAACCTCTCATAAACAAACTGCTTCATGAGCTTCTGATTAAATTCAACTCATAGAAAACACATTTGCTTGTCTAGTTATTGAAATGCTGTTTGAAAATAAAACTGTAATCCTAAATAAACTTCATTCATTTCCAGGTTGTTCTCTTCATAACCTCATTTTTCTTACACATTTTAATGTTTGTTTGTATGATGTTAGATTTTCTACTGTTCATTATTATTCAGAAAACAAACATAACTCTGTTTAACCTTCCATCTGTCACTGCGTCTGTTGAATTAGAGAATTGATCCGAATCCCAAAACAACGAGAGTTTACCTTAGAACTGTTTTATGCAAACAGATGTTTGAGATTAGATTTAATTAAGATCAAATAATATCTGAGGATAATTTTTAAGGATCTTAGAAAACATAAAACATAAAGCAGAGGTCAGGAAGTTACTGCCGTTTTAATAAAATGTTCTGGAGCCTCATAAACAGATGAGACAAAGGTCAAAATGAAACGGTTGAAAATGCGCGTGAAGAAATAAAACTGCAGCCTGTCTGCTCTCAGAAATATGTGTAAATAAATATATAAATGTAGTTTAGTGTGCTGCCTCCTCCCCAGCCTCAGGTGAGGATATTATTGCGTTATGTTTTAGTTATCATGTCTCACACAGTCGGGTCTCAGAATGAATTTCTGCATGGCTGCCCGTCGTTTCCACACCGATGCGTCACAGGAGCTGCAGCGAGAAAGACTTTCTTCTTCTCTGTCACATTCTGTCCCTTCTATAATACACAACCATTTTTATCGGCACATTTTTCCTCCACCTGTTGGAGTGACTGACGCTGGACGTCTCAGCTGTCAAACCTCTTTGATTTGACTGATTTCCCGACCATCACGACATCCATGAATTTCCCAAATGCAGATTTAGTTGAGCATCAGCAGAAAAAGCCGAACCTTCAGGTCCGCTGGGCTGCAGCAGGACGAACCCAGGATGTGAAAACCGAATGAATGTCGAGTTTTCTGTTTCTGCCGAAGCTTCCAGTTGTTAATTCATCGCGTGGACAGGATGGAAAGAAACTGATTTTCATTGATACGAGTCGATGAGATGGTGAATCAGAACATTACAACTGGCCCACTCGCTCCCAGCCTCTGCATGGACAGACAATGCAGCCTTTTGTCTTTCACATGAATAGCAACACAAACAAAAAACACTATTACTCACCAATATTCTTAGATAATCACAGTAATATGTGATTATCTAATGAAACATCCATTCTGCCGTGTCAACACCACAGATGCAGAAAACTGTTGATCGTTGAGTTGGACTGAAATATATTTTACACGTTTAAAAGAAATGAATCTAAAGATAAGATTTAATTTTGACTTTCTTAATTTCACTGCTCAATCCCAACAGATCCAGCTGGGATTAAACTGCAGCTCCTCTGAGGTTTAATCCCAACAAACAGAGAAAATGTAACCAGAACAAAACGTGTCTGAAAATGTAAGCACCATTATAACATGTTGAACATGAGTTAAACAAAAAGGTAAATCATAATATAACTCAACCACAACTCGTTCCTTAAGAAATGAATGCAGTTTTCATCATTTCTTTGAAATAAAACCATTTTGGTGCTATTTTTAAAAAGTCCTGAAACGTTTTTCTCAGGAAGCTTCTTTCAAAATCTACGTAGAAAAGAAAATAGATGAGGAAAAAATGAAAAGCCGACAGACTGGACTCCATTGTTATTCTTTAAGACATAACTCAGTAAATGAGTCTTTCTGTTTCGATCTCAGATTATAATCTGACATGAAGTAAATCTGAGGCAGCGGTGCAGAAGTAACAAACATCGCCACCTACAGGTGGGAGTCAGCATCACTGGAATCAAATGTCCTGACAAGTTTTATGGGAAAATGGGAATAAGTCGATAATTCTTCATTAGCATGAAAAATCAGGGATGTGTTGGTTTGTATAAAACTAGAAGGACTGAGATCACTTTGTAATATTATTTGAAGCTCATTATTTTCCTGTTAATTCTCAGTAGATGTTTGTTGCTGCAGACGGCAGCAGAAGATGGATGTTTGCATGCGGCGGCCTCGGTCAGGGTAAAACAGAACCGCAGATAGAAATGGATCCGTATCTTTTTCAGTCAATATGACCAAAAGGGGCAAAAGCTGAGTTGCATTTATTCTCAGAAACATTCATCAAATGTGTCTCCTTTTGTTTTATGCTGCTGGTGCATCCAGAGGACTTCTGGGACTTTTTTCTTTTGGTGGATAAAGTTCTGTATTTTAAATGATTAGATTGGTTTTGAAGTAGCTGAAAAGTGAAATTTTTGAATCTTACATGACTATATTTTTCTGTCCGACATCAGGTTAACGCTTAGAAAATGCAGTGAACTGTTTGAAGCCAGCGAGTGTTTTCTCATTAAATCAGCGACGTTGTTCATTAATTGTTCTGTGACTGACTGCAGAAACAAAACAATGCAAAATATCACTGACTGAGATAACAAAATATTTCCCAAAACATCATGTTCAGGCGCGCTCGACACTCAGTGGCATTTATGTGATTAGTTGAGGTTGAAATTAGCGACTCTCTTCTCGCAGCCGGCCTTAAAGATCCTTCCCGTTCAATTTAACGCCATGTTGCCCTTGTCCTCCTCAGCTATTTGCCTGTGCCGTTCCAACACAGTGCATCACTTCTGCTCTCTGATTGGACAGGACGCGCCTCTCACCCAGGCTCTGCTGCTTCACTTGGCTCAGATTTAATTAACTCCAAGCAGCAGCAGCAGCGCTGGCTCCACACCAGGAAAGGAGCAAAATTACAAACTAGAACCTCAGACTGACATGCTGGTGATTTGGGCGCAGTTAGTGAAATCCATGCAAGACAACACAGAGCTTAAGTTGTGTGCTTTGGGCGACCGTGTCTCCCTGCTCACCCAGCTCTTTATTGCACTGATTTCCTAAACTTCACTCCTTCCAGCTTCCTCTGTTGTTGCAGCTCTGCTTAATTAGGCCCCACAGTTCCACAATGCTTCCAGCCTCACTTTTCCAGCTGAGGAAGAGAGAAACAGAGACACGAGGAGGTCTCTCACTCAACTTACATAAAACTGTAGGAGGAAAAAGGCCTGACATGCCATAACTCACCTCCAGCTCTCCCACTGTGGGAGGAAACCAGCCGACAACATGCAGACACATGGGATTGATAATGTGAGCTCGACATGGCGGCTGGATTGATTCTGTATTTAAAGACATGCAAAGCGGCAGATCTATTTAAAAGCAGCGTGTCCAGCTGCTGCGGCCTCTGTTCCCCCCTGAATCCAGAACAATCCGCCTGGACTCCTCCACAGCAGCACTTGACAAATGTGCCGGCCTTGTAAAATGCTTGTTCAAGCACAAAACATATCTGGACTATTTATCTTCCTGCTGGAAGATTTATCAGAATATGAAAGCATATCAAGCAAAGCCATTTGGTCTGGAATCAAACCTGACAATAACTGGCAGACATTTGGCGAATGATAGATGGCGGAGAGGGGAGGAGAAGTGAAATGGCTGCTTTCACACTGAAATTATTTCATGCTTAATATCCGCTTGGTTTCCTCCCAGTTATTCACATCTCAGTGCAGTAACTCTGATGCTCTTTGAACAGAGATGCATCAGCAGCTCAGAGAAAAGATTTTCTCTGAGCTGCGAACGTCTGCGACGTCAACCTGACCGAACATAAAAACTGCAGGACGTTCTGCGACTGGACGCAGTTTCACTCACAGAAATATTAGAGTTTCTTTATTCTAACACTGGAATCAAATGTTCTGACAGTTTTATGGGAAAATGGGAACAACATTGCCTGTAGCAATGTTTCATGCTACAGGGAGATTCTTTCATGCTATATTTAATAAAAGTTGATGCTTTTTGATATCAATAATTTTTCTAAATGTCTAATTTAAGTTTGAAATAACTTAAATCACCTTGAATAAACATCAAGGTGAGAAAGAGCTTGACATTTTGTCACAAAAATACACAATTTAAAAACTTATTTTTCTCTACAAGTTTCCTTAAACTGTTGCTTTTCCTAAGTTTGTTATGATTTTACTCTAAATAAAATGAAAATATCAACATTTTTGCCCTGAATTCATGAGAACTTACACTAAACTGACATTTTTGGAGGATATAATAAAACAGCGAAAAGCTGAGCGCTTAGCTCCGCCCACTGCAGCGGGGTCAACAGAGGTCAACACAAGTCAACAGAGGTCAACACAAGTCAACAGAGGTCAACACAAGTCAACGGAGGTCAACAGAGGTCACACCACAAGACCAAACATGGGAGGAGGAAGGAAAATAATGTTGAATTCAACAATTTATAGATCGAATCTAATCTGAGACAATATGATTTATTATAGTTATAGTACATATATTATTATTAGTTATAGTAATATAATGTATTATAGTTATAGTACATATATTATTATTAGTTATAGTAATATAATGTATTATAGTTATAGTACATATATAACACCATAATTTTGATATTAAATCCAAAAACTGAACTTTATTTATTTTGGCAAAATGCACAACAATATGATAGTAAACAAAATAATTCAAAGGAAAAACCAGAAACACCTAAAAGTCAGAAGTTCAATCAAACATAAATAAAAAGTATTGATCCTGATCCTGTATTTACTTGATTTTGGACCAAAACCACAAAATGCAGAATCATAATTGGTAGATGAAGTTCAGCTGTTAGAACAACGTCTGCTAGTCTTTCTGCTTCCTGTGGATCACTGTAGATCACTGTGGATCACTGTGGCAGTGTGAACTGTGGATCACTGTGGATCACTGTGAATCACTGTGGATCACTGTGGCAGTGTGAACTGTGGATCACTGTGGATCACTGTGGATCACTGTGGATCACTGTGAATCACTGTGGATCACTGTAGATCACTGTGGATCACTGTGGATCACTGTGGATCACTGTGGCAGTGTGAACTGTGGATCTCTGTGGATCACTGTGGATCACTGTGGATCATTGTGGATCACTGTGGATCATTGTGGCAGTGTGAACTGTGGATCACTGTAGATCACTGTAGATCACTGTGGATCACTGTGGCAGTGTGAACTGTGGATCACTGTGGATCACTGTGAATCACTGTGGATCACTGTGAATCACTGTGAATCACTGTGGATCACTGTGGATCTCTGTGGATCTCTGTGGATCACTGTGGATCACTGTGGATCACTGTGAATCACTGTGGATCACTGTGGATCACTGTGGATCACTGTGGATCTCTGTGGATCACTGCAGGTTTTCAGACTCTGTCGAAGTGATGGCAGTGACCTGACCTTTAAAATCGGGTTCTGTGTCGTCGTTGTTGAATTTAGCGCTCCCGGCCCTTTAAAGGTCTCGGCACGTCCCTGATAGAGAGACGCTGCTAAATCAAGTCACAGGAAGTTAATTTGTTTCTCTAATTCTCCAGTCTCTGCAAAGTTACCACATAATTATTTACTGTGTAGAGCTGAGACTGAAACTGATTGCCTCATCTGACCTCAATCTAATCTGCTGCAGATTTTCATTTGAAGAGACGACGTGTGGGTTTTAGTAATAGCAAGTGTTGGAATCCCTGATTGGATCTCCCAACCCACAGTATCCTTCTCCTTCTCTAAAAGTTTATTAACGAGCTACACTGGCAGAAAGGATTTCCAAAAACCAGGTGAGTGTGTGTGTGTGTGTGTGTGTGTGTTTATTCTGGGACACAAAATGGGAAGCAGCTATGCATTATGGAAGATCCTGTGAAGAGATGGATGGGAGATAAAAATGCTGAATCTGCTGCGATCAAGAGAAGCAAACTGAGAATCAGTTGAGTTGTGCAAAGAGCCGGACGGAGCAGAAACTATGAAACGGTTAGAAAAGCTTTTAGCTGACAGATGATGTTACTCAGGATGAAGAGCCTCCCCACTATGCTGAGGCTTCACATGTACTATCAGACACATGTGAAGCCGCCGGCTGGCAGAGCGCCTCTTCTCCTCTACATTATAACTTATTGCTTTGAGGTTTGGGGAAAACATGCAGCAAAATCTCAAATCCAATTTTCATGCAGCAAAATTCAAGAAAGAGCAACAAGAATATTTAAAGCAGTGCAGCTATGAACATAATTCATAAAAACACTTCAGTATTTATTGATTTGCAGCTGAAAACTCATTTTTACTGAGGCGAACATCATAACTACAACTCATAATATTTGTTTTCTTTTAAACTTAGTGTTGATTAATATAGAAGTAACTGTAATCATCCTGGCTTTCTGTCATAAACTCATTAATTATTCTAACTTCTCCTTAATAACTAACGTTTATTCAGTTCACTGTAATGATATAGAAGTTGCAGTAACTGTGTTTCCACTCTATGAGGAATGATAATGAGACGCTCCTGCTCAAACTATTCTCATGCTCAGTGTAAGGATGCTATGCTACACCTTAGCCCACCGGTGGAATGGAAAAGCACCATTAAAGTGCCTGGTGTCGCTAACGGAAACAACGTTTCACTTCCTGTCAAACATCCCAGAACACCAGAAACAACGACTTCATGTGATCACTGAGCAAGAAGAGAAAATAATTCCTTCACAAACATCCAGGTTCATATTTTATCAATCACTGGGAATTTATATGACAAAGTTTCATCTTTAATAGCAGAGTTTTGTTCTGTGTCATGATGCTGCTTGTTCTCCAGAGAACCTCTGATGGAGAATCTGACAGCAAAGAGGGACAGAGTTTATTTAGGGGTATCAGGTAAAGAGAGTCACCAACAGCTTTGCTGTGCAGCCCGTTTTAATCCTGCTGGAATAAACAACGTTCTGCTGGTTCTCCTTCATTCAAGTTATGTTGACAAAATAAATCAAATTAGGATCAAAATATTCCTGTTCAGACTTTTTCTTATTCTACGTATTTTGAGCTGATTCAGTTCCCGTCTCTTTTTACCCTGCAGTGCCAGGAAATGAGCTCTTGCTCTCCGGCGTGAGGACCCGGAAGATTTAAATTACTGCTCCACTGTTTTCAGAATAATTCTGCAAGCAAAGCAATTTAAACTTTCACAAGTGGCTGAAAAAAAACATGTTTTGTTGGATAATAATAATCTTAAGACATTTCAATCAGAGTCTAAATCATGAAGGCAACAGCTTCAGATGATTACAGTGACTTTACTCAACAACTGCTGTGGAAATCAAAACCAAACAAAAACCAAAAAGCTGTAAATCATCCTGTTCTTTACTGTAATGTGGATCCAGGTCCAGTTCGGGTCAATTCAGTTGCATTCAATCTAATTTATTGGTTTCATTTCAGAACCATCTATGCCTCCAACCATCTTTAAATGTAACATTTTAAAATAAACCATACATATTTCAGATTATAGCCGCTTGCTATTTTTGGGCTGAACATATGGAAAATCATTTCTATGTGCATTTTTTAATGGTTCATGATTTATTCACAAACTAACTGTTTGAAATAAACAAGCAGAAAAGCCGTGAAAATGAATGAAAATGATGTAATCTTTAAAAATAGCCTCCACCAGCAGGTCTGTGAGTCATTAGAGTAAACATGAAAAGCCTCCAGCAACAGCACAAATATCATATTGTGCAATCATATTTATTCCTTTGGTCAAACAATGTGCTGCATCGTAACGCTTATCGCTGTGGATTTATCAGCAGGAATCCTGGTAATGGCGGCGCAAACAGGAAGCAGCGAGTCCCACATTTACACAGAATGCAGCTTTTAAATCACTTTATCAATGAAAGCATATGAATTAATAACTCAACTCCTGGCTGAATTTCTGGGGAAATTAACTGCTGATTAGCTCTTTCCATATTTTCCCTTCTGGCAAAATTCAGTTTTGGAAAAACCTTTTACAACAAATAGAACTATCAGTTTAAAAACGTTTTAAATTTGTTTGATTCTGAATTAGATAGAATAATCACATTCTAGCTGTTATGCTATTTTTTCTAAATGCTGCAAACGGATCCAAAGCCTGAGCTCTGAAACCCGTTGAGGGAGAAGAAGTGGAGGAACAAGAAGTTGGCACAAAGTGTGGAGACAGTGAGGCTTCCTGCCATGCTCTGGGTTCCCACACGCAACATTCCTGTCACCAGAAAGAAGCAGCGGCGCTGCTTTTGGGAAATTTACATGTTTTTGTACCAGGCTCTGCAGGCCATCGTCACATCCTCAGCTCGTTCTCCACCCAGTTTTATTTTTCAGCATTGTTCTGTCCTTTCATTATAACAACTCATCTTCATGTACTCTCTGTAATTTGCCATTTGTGGTCGCCTATGGGGCCTTAAAACGGAAACAATGATGGGAAAAGACAATGATAAGTGAGGCTGGGGCTCTATCTTGGTCCGCAGCAGTGAGCAGACGCCACATGAAAGGAAGTGTTTGTACCTTAAAGTCATTTTGACTGCAGCTGCGTTTCAAAAATGAGGGGATAAATCTTATGGGAACAGATTTGAAATCCGCTCTGCTCAGTGCTGAACAGCGATATGTTCATGAAGCTTCAGTTTCTTTGTTTTCCTTTTAAATATGCGATGAAGCGGGGCGAGAGTGTATCATCAGCATCAAGTCATATTTCTGTTATGATGATGGGAAATCAAACCAAGTATTTAAAAACGGACGACAAAAGGCTCAAACGCTTCATCAAGGTGATTTCTTATAACTTCACTCAACTCAGTGAAGTGATTTCAACCTTCAAACAGCTTTCAACACATCTACTCATATGCAGATATATTTAAACCGATCCGACTGGTCCAGACCGATCCGACTGGTCCAGACCGATCCGACTGATCCAGACCGATCCGACTGATCCAGACCGATCCGACTGGTCCAGACCGATCCGACTGGTCCAGATCGATCCGACTGGTCCAGACCGATCCGACTGGTCCAGATCGATCCGACTGGTCCAGACCGCTCCGACTGGTCCAGACCGATCCGACTGATCCAGACCGATCCGACTGGTCCAGATCGATCCGACTGGTCCAGACCGATCCGACTGGTCCAGACCGATCCGACTGATCCAGACCGATCCGACTGGTCCAGACCGATCCGACTGGTCCAGATCGATCCGACTGGTCCAGACCGATCCGACTGGTCCAGATCGATCCGACTGGTCCAGATCGATCCGACTGGTCCAGACCGATCCGACTGATCCAGATCGATCCGACTGGTCCAGATCGATCCGACTGGTCCAGATCGATCCGACTGGTCCAGACCGATCCGACTGGTCCAGATCGATCCGACTGGTCCAGATCGATCCGACTGGTCCAGATCGATCCGACTGGTCCAGACCGATCCGACTGATCCAGACCGATCCGACTGGTCCAGATCGATCCGACTGGTCCAGATCGATCCGACTGGTCCAGATCGATCCGACTGATCCAGATCGATCCGACTGGTCCAGACCGATCCGACTGGCCGGTTCAGATTGAGCCAAAAGCAGTCAGCCTATCAGTGAAGCTTTTCAAGCCTAAAATAGCAACATGTAGCATCAGCGCAGATGCTAATGCTAATGACAGCATCCACATAAGTTTCATGAATGATCAATTAACTCAATTAATCCAATTAACAGAGACCCACCACTGATTTTTACCTGTCAGGGTTCCTTTGACAGGGACGCAGATTCGTCTGGCATTTTTCTACAAGTGTTTTTACAGAGAAGGTCGTGACCTTCCAGAGGCTGCCCAGTGGGTGGCGCTGTGCGGAGCGACCTGGCTGCATCGACACATGCAGGATGAATGAATGTGAGCCGACGACGGCCCGTTCTGATTCCACAGAGCCACGTGTTGAGCATGAAGAGCAGAATGAAACACCAGTTTCTGCAAAAGTCCAAATCTTCTGATCATTTAGAGCTGAAATGAGACCCAGAGTAACACACTGTGAAACTGCAAGGTAAGCAGTACTTTACAGTAAGTGGCTGTGATTTTAAGCCGGATTCTCCGATGTGACATAAAAGAGGTGTGTAAAGATGGCCTCTTCTCCAAATGCACGTTCAGCTTCAGAATGAATATTTTATAAAACTCTCCATCACATTCCACGGAGGCCAGAGAGCCTGCAGGATCCGGATGATCTCTGCAGGTCTGAATGAAGCCATATCTCTGTCACCGCATCGTCCTCTCTCCCCGTCTGCAGGAGAAATGAGAAGTGCCAGATGACTTTTTAAAATCTTCTCTCCTCTCTTCTCTTCTCCTCTCTTCTCTTCTCTTCTCTTCTCTTCTCTTCTCTTCTCTTCTCTTCTCTTCTCCTCTCTTCTCTTCTCTTCTCCTCTACTCTTGTCTCCTCCTCTCTCTTTTCCTCTCCTCTCCTCTGATCAGAAAAGCTTCCTTTCTCCTCTCAGACACGAGGAAAAATAAGTGGACAGGACTCATTCCAGCTTCTCTTGAATATCAGCCTCTCGGTATCATAAAGAATCAAGGGTTGATATTTCTAACACAGTTATTACCAAGGTGCAGCTGAGAGGTGGGTGTGTGAAAGCAAAGATGAATGTACTCATTCCACACTCCACCCCAGCATTCGATTCAGTGGAAGTGTCCTTGTGTGTGTAGCCGCTCTTGAAGGATTCGCCTCTCGGAGTTGTGAGGGAGCAGCAGCAGAGGAACAGACACCAAACAGACAATCACGGCCGAGCTGAGAGCATCCATTACGGCTGTCAGTTAGCACAGGCCTTGATTAATTGCACGCTGCACTGTGGCAAATTAAGGTAGATCTCAAGCCAAGCCCCTCTAAATAATTAGGAAAGAATGGATTTCCAGAGAGAGGAGGTTGAACACTGGCTGCCCAGCGTCACTCAGTCTGTCTTACATGTAATAAAAGGTCTTAAACTGCCCAGCTATGGACAGTAATTGTGTGTGTGGGGGAGTTCTTTGAGAAGCGTTGCATATCTGTAAGAGTGACTGAGGATTTATTCATGTTTGTCTTGTTAACCTTTATCTGCAGTGCATCCAAAGCTCAGGAGTTCCTTTATTTTGCTTCTTTACATGTTTAGTTAAAGTGCAAACAGAGACGATTCCCATCCCATCAGAACCGCCACTTCATTCCTGAGTCCAGCGGCTCCTTGAACCCAGGAATCCCTTCTGTAAGCAGAGCTGCAGCTGCATCAGTGCCTCCATGTGGATTTCATGTCCGATAATAAAGGATGCTTTAACGTTCAGAACAGTGGAGCTCAGGAAGAAGCTGAATCAAACAACAGCCACTACATCCTGAATTTAATGAACGGCAGACAGCAGGGAGCGCGAGAGACGATTCAAGCACAATCTGTCCGTTCCTGTTGTTGTTGCGTCAGCAGAGCTGCAGCCCACGGTCATTTGTGACTCTACAGCAGGGACAGTGCGACCAACTCCGGCCTCCGTCGGCCCTCTGTCACAGGCAGCAGCAGAGTTATCAGCCCTTTCCTCAGATGTTCAGTGCCTCGTCATCGGTGTGTGATGGACACGTTTCACCTCCGCTTTAATGAGCGCAGCTGCCTTTTCCCACCACATAGCAACA
The DNA here is from genome assembly GCF_027474105.1 of Poeciliopsis prolifica. Lineage (NCBI taxonomy): Eukaryota > Metazoa > Chordata > Actinopteri > Cyprinodontiformes > Poeciliidae > Poeciliopsis > Poeciliopsis prolifica. The sequence continues at coordinate 104,306 of NW_026562574.1, read as the reverse complement.
CATGCCTCATTTGCACTTAAATGTGTTCCCAACATGACTCATGTTTGTAGATTTCAACTCCAGGTTTTCATGCAACACGTCAGTGTGTCTGGATGTGAACACCAGTTTTTCACTGCAGCAGATAAACGTGACGGGCGCCGCGGCATCCGGGCGCCGCGGCATCCGGGCGCCGCGGCATCCGGAAATAAATAACATTGTCATATATACAGCGAACTAACCGATGATGGGGTTCAGCAGTTTTTCTGTTTTCATGCAGCATCAGAATTGAGTTTTCAGAACAGAATCAGAGCAATGATACCAGGACATTTTCATTTGAGTTGGCCACAAACTATGTGCTCTTTCAAAACAATCTACAAATATGAAATGTACAAACAACTAATCACATTCTTTACATTGTCAAGGTTGATTCATGTCTGCTACAGAAAGAAGGTCAAACCTGGGATGATTTTCAGTTTTGTGTATTTGTAGCGCGTCTGCTGGAACTCGTCTTTCATGGACGACAACAGAGATCTCGTCTTAATTAATGCAAACATGTTGGGGCTGGCAAGTCTATCCTCTCTAAAAAATGATTTTCAGCAACAGAGAAGATAATGAGAGAGAGATGAGCCGGTCTCTTTTCCCAGCAGCTAATTAGTCTGGGACGTTTTTACCGGGTCAGGATCAGCATCGCCTGTCCTGCTCCTTCTTTTCTTGGACAGATGGCCATGGAGATTTTGAGAGTCCTGTGGCCTTTCAGGCCACTCAGGTCCAAATGTAAGGTTTGGTGTTCAGGAGAAGACAGCAGCGATGCAACCTGTCTGCAGAGAAACTCCTGAACATCTGCAATGCTCAGCTTTCCCTGCAAAACTCTCAGCTATTTCATTCACTTTTTCAATTCTGCTGGATGTACAAACTAAAACAGAGGAAGTGGAAACGATAACAGAAGGTTTTGGTCATGAGGGATTACAGAATGAACTTACACCGACTCTCCAGTAGGTGGCGGTGCATGAAGTGACAGTGAAAAATGCTTTGACCTGTGAAGCAAAGGAGTGGCAGCATTATGCTATGTAAGCAGTTTTCTTGCCTGCTGAACTTCACCAGAACTTTGTTGTAAATGTCGGCCAAATGGAAAATGATCCTAATTATCCAAATCCAGCAGTTTGCATCGAGTCATTCACTTAAATCACTCCTTTTATAACAAGCATGCATGTAGTGACAGTGGAGAGAATAAACTTCCCTTTAACAGGAAGAAACCAGAACCAAAACCAGAACCAGAACCTGGTTTGGAACCAGTGGCCATCTGAAACAACCAACTGCAGGTTTGGGAAGATGGAGCCGAAACATAAAGAAGAATCAGTATTTCTACTGAACTTAAAACATATTCTAAAATATTATCAAATACCTAATAAATGGTAATCTCTAATCTCTAATCTCTGAATGTCTGTTTCAGCAGAAGTTATCTCCTGAGGACCATCATGGTCACTGTTAGATCTGCCATCTGTCTCTTGTTTCTGAATTGGGATTGTGTCACTCTCCCATGTCTTTTTCACTTTCTCATAAAACAACAAGCTATTTGCGACGCAGCCAGAGCGTAAACTTCATTGTCAGCAGATCTCAGCATGTGTCTTTCAAACGCTGATCAAATGACTTCTGAGATGCGATTCCCAGGAAGTGTACATTGTTTTGGTTATCCAATTTGAGCAGTGGGTGTACTACACCTCAGCATAAAATTGGAATTATCAGCAGCAACAGGAAGAGAGAAAAATCTCATTTTGTGCTATAGATTCAGGGTTTGAATAAGAGTAGGGTGAGACTGATGTAGTGTGACAAAACAAAGACAGAATATGTGCCAGCAGGGAGCACTGTAATGAAAGACGAGCTGAGAAGAGGCAGGATGCGGTTTGGCTCTGTGTTTTACCAGAAAATGGTGGCGTGATTCTTCTTGTGAGGGTGAGCCGAGTGCGCGCTCTTGGATGTGTCCTGCTAACAGCGCCTGAGCCAACAGAGATGCAGCGAGAAGACTTGCTGCTCAATCAAAGCCCCTGGAGTAATCTCTCATAAGAACACAGTTGGAATAGGCGAGAGGATGGAGCAGAAAACCCTAAACCCACTAACACTACACCCCACTGAGGCAAAGCAATTTTAAAGGCGATGTGAATACGAGTAAAGAAAAGAAGTATTCATAAGGCTGGTGTTGACACTAAACAAAGACTGGAATGAAGAAAAAGGGAGGCAACGAGCCGCAGTGATTGGCCAGAGGAGGAACTCCCCTGTGTCTCAGTAGATATGTCTTTGCTTCTCACCATGAAGGGGCAATTTTGTCCTGGTTATAGCTGCTCTATCTTCTCCCAAGCTACTCCTTATTTCAGCATTTCAATTTCCTCCCCAGTGTAGGCACTGAGTACTAACCTACTTCAGCCTTTCTCTCAGACCAGAAAGGAGGCAGAGAAGAAGAGAGAGCAGGAACTGCCGGGATGTCGGCTCGCTAATTCTTCACGTCCAAACAAGAAATGCTGGAAGTTTTCAGAAGCTTGTCTCATAAGCTAAACATTTCCATGCTGCTGGAAGACGTCCTTCATGAGCCGTAATGCATCTTTAACTGAGGCTGTCTGAAGTCACTGCTGCTTTCAGACTCTCGGTTCAAACAACATCTAAAGAAGACAGGTAGGAGACAGGTAGGAGACAACCTTAAACCCCGGGAAAATGTCTTCCCAGTGGACAGGCTTCTGGTTGGAATCACTTCCTGTTAGACTAAAGGATGTTTCCCTGTGAAAACTGCTGATCCTGTATGAAACGAGAGCAGCGTCTCCTGAAACGGAGCAGCAATAAAGGCTGTTTCTATTCTGACATCGGTTTGGACAGACGTCCAATTATTTGAATACCTTTCTTAGACAGGAACCCAGTTCCTCCATTATTATTATTATTATTATTATTATTATTATATTATTATCATTATTATTATCATTATTATTATCATTATTATCGTCACAGTTGTGATTACAGAGACTCTCAGTGAGTGCCGGTTGGAGACATCCTGAAGGAAGCGGATCCAAGTGGAAAACCATTTGGACCGACCCATGGATATAATCTGCATCAGAGGAAGGCCTCTGTTTGCGTAAACGGCAAACTGGCTGATCTTCCCTTCATCAGTGATCATTTCAAGCTGCATCTTTTGTTTGCTATTAAAACTAATATGACCCGAATCATTAAAGCATGAAAAAGCAAAACTAGAAGAAACGATGAAAAGGACGTATGGCTGGTGCGGGTATGTGATGGAGATCGGCCTGCAGGACCTGATCCCCTGACAGACACAAGGTCTTATAGCCACTTACAAAGACAAGTGGGTATTTTGCCCGATGTCAGCTTATTGCTAAAATGTTTCGACACTGATACTCATTTGTTACCCTCAGGAGCTCATTTGTAATTTATTATTAATTCTTTAAGTCAGCTTTATTGCCCTGAAAAGATAACAGAGTTCCACCCTCATTAGCACACGGTCAGATCAATTAAAACCAATCTACAGTCGGCTTAATGGAGCCAGCAACTTAACTGTCTTCTACAATTGCTCTGAGAATAAAAAGTGAAACAGGTGACGGTTTCTGTAGCTGTGTGTTCTGCCGTCTGTTTCGTCTTTTGTGCTTTTCATTCCTCCAATATCTCAGCTTAATCGTCTTTGTTTTGTGATTTTCTAACTATTCCTGACACTCAGGAAAAGCCTCTCTTCCTGTTGCTCACAGTAGTCAAACATTTATCCACTTCTGAGACGTCCCTCCTCTTCAGCTCCCCTCGAAATCGTCCTTCAAACGTTTCCACACTTGCTTTCTAGTGTTCCCTGAAGACCAGAACAAGAACGGATGCAAATTTAAAAAATAAACAGTTTATTCCTAATTTGAAACACAGAATTCCCAGAGAATTACGGCCCTAACAGTGGAATCAGCCGTGCTTGCTGAAGGGTAAAATTACTGGAAAATCCAACAAATTTGGTTTTGTTTGTGCTGTAACTTCTGTCTCAAATCATAGAGTTCTTTAAATCAGAAAACCAGCTCAGTTTAACTTCCAACTCAAGTAATAAACCACATAAATCCTTGGAGTTCTGAAGGATCAGCGTTACGGATCGATCTCCATGTTCCAGCAGGCCTCGCTGTGACCTCTGACCTTCAGGTCTGTTCACAGATCCTCAAATGGATTCATGTCAGATAATCGGCAGAAACTTTCCAGCAGCTTTACTTTGTTTCTCTGAAACTTGCTGAAAGTTTCCGGGCTTTGTTGGAGGTTAGTCACTTAAATTTCTGCCTTTTTTTCACCCCAGACTTTCATCAAGAATATCCTGGTAAATTTCTCTCTTTGTTCTTATTCATTTACAGAAAGTCTTCCAGAGTTATGAGCTCAGACAGGATGAACACAGCGGTTTGCACAGTTTTGGGTGAATAAAGCAACTTTCTGACTAAAGCTCTTCCAAACTGTATCTCCATTGACTTTTATGGAACAACATTAGATCAGATTTTTCATCAGTGTTGTATTGAGTGACTGTTGTTGTAAGGGTTAGATTAGGGTAAAGTTCTGCAGAGGGTTTTGCGGTTCGACCCATCAGGAAGTGATTCTCATGCCACTGTTCGGTGATTCTCATGTCATCGCTCAGTGATTCTCATACCATCGCTCAGTGATTCTCATACCATCGATATGTGATTCTCATACCATCGCTAAGTGATTCTCATACCAGCGCTCAGTGATTCTCATGCCATTGATCGGTGATTCTCATGCCGTCACTCGGTGATTCTCATGCCGTCGCTCGGTGATTCTCATGCCGTCACTCGGTGATTCTCATGCCGTCGCTCGGTGATTCTCATGCCGTCGCTCAGTGATTCTCATACCATCGCTCAGTGATTCTTATGCAATCGCTCGGTGATTCTCATGCCGTCACTCGGTGATTCTCATGCCGTCACTCGGTGATTCTCATGCCGTCGCTCAGTGATTCTCATACCATCGCTCAGTGATTCTTATGCAATCGCTCGGTGATTCTCATGCGATCACTCGGTGATTCTCATGCAATCGCTCGGTGATTCTCATGCCATCGCTCGGTGATTCTCATACTGTCACGCGGTGATTCTCATACCATCGCTCAGTGATTCTTATGCAATCGCTCGGTGATTCTCATGCAATCGCGCGGTGATTCTCATGCTGTCACTCGGTGATTCTCATGCCGTCGCTCAGTGATTCTCCTGCCGTCGCTCGGTGTTTCTCATGCCATCGCTAAGTGATTCTCATGCCATCGCTCGGTGATTCTCATGCCATCGCTCAGTGATTCTCATGCCATCGCTCGGTGATTCTCATGCCATTGCTCGGTGATTCTCATGCCATCGCTTGGTGATTCTCATGCCATCGCTCAGTGATTCTTATGCAATCGCTCGGTGATTCTCATACCATCGCTCAGTGATTCTTATGCAATCGCTCGGTGATTCTCATGCGATCACTCGGTGATTCTCATGCAATCGCTCGGTGATTCTCATGCCATCGCTCGGTGATTCTCATGCTGTCACTCGGTGATTCTCATGCGGTCGCTCAGTGATTCTCCTGCCGTCGCTCGGTGTTTCTCATGCCATCGCTCAGTGATTCTCATGCCATCGCTCGGTGATTCTCACGCCATCGCTCGGTGATTCTCACGCCATCGCTCGGTGATTCTCATGCCATCGCTCGGTGATTCTCATGCCATCGCTCGGTGATTCTCATGCCATCGCTCGGTGATTCTCATGCCATCGCTCGGTGATTCTCATGCCATCGCTCGGTGATTCTCATGCCATCGCTCGGTGCTGAAAAAACCTTTTTTAGGACTAAAAGAGGCAGAACTGTTTATGCTTTTTGTTATTTATGTTCTTCATGTTTTCAACACTCTTTCCCAGAGTATCATGTTTAGATTCCTTAGTTCTTTTTTTGCCTTACATATGTAAATTATCAACAGGGCATGTAGAAATGTTTGCTCAGAAAATCTTAAAGGTTTTTCCTGTTGGAATAAAACTTTAATAAATCTCAAGACAGCAAAAAAAAATAAAAAATTGCAAAATAAAATCTTTAAAAAATGTGCTTGAATCTGAATGTTTGAACTCAAAGTGAGTGAAAGTGTGAGAAGATGAGAGTCGGGTTCCTGCCCTGTGACCGGACCGATCTCCCTCCAGACCGAACCTCGGCCTCCATCACTTCAGACGCAGGAGGACGGAGCCTTGCTCTGCACATCCAGCAAACCTCTGGGAATAGAAACGTCCTCAGACCTGCTGCAGCCTGAAAGGTCCCTGAAAGGTGGCAGCCGCGATGTAAGGGCCTCTCTCTTTTTTTTCTGAAAGTGGGACACTGCTTTTCCCCAGAGACTGTAAGCTCCGAGCAAGTGTCCGCCTCTTTCCCTGAGCTGTGGCGTCTCTCCGAGTCTCTCCGAGTCTCTCCGACATTTAAAGGATTTGGGCCTTTAACTATCAAAGAGTGGCACACAGTGTGGCAGGAACTGTGGGAGAGCTGTGGCTTCAACTCGGGGTGTGATCTGCCCCGGGGCAGTACAGGTCAGCCTCCTAGATTATGTGAGCTTCAGGAGACACTTTGGAGAAATCCACAAAAATTCAGGTGAAGCAAATAAGACCTGGTAGCAGATTCCTGGCTGAGAAGAGCCGGCAGCTGAGGGTGAGAGTTTGAATTGATTACCGGCTAACAAAAGCTCCCTGTTAGTGTTACTCTCACTGCGGGTGTAAGCACCGCTGCCAGTAAACTGTAAACTTGAGCTCCTTCTCTTAATCTCTTAAAAAAAAATCAATGCACTTAAAAAATAAACGTAAACTTCTTGTACAGAGAAAGGATGTGCAGCCATTTTCCAACCATTTGATAGCAATTCAGAAATGGTATATAAAATACTTCTGTGCTTCTGATCAGACGCCGATGTAAAGGATCCGCAGAGCGAAGGAAACCAGGTGAGAACAAATGCACTCAGATATATACATCTATCCGGGTAAAGCCCGACCTCAGCCCGGGCTTAGGAAACAAAAAGATTCACTTTCTTCCTTTAAACATGCAGAAGCTCTCAAGATCAGAACCGTAAAGAATCCTTATGACCTCTTTGATCAGCTCTCAACCCAATCCCACTGAAATTACACACCTCAGCGCCCGTCGGAGGCAAACGCCGCTTCATCTTTTTCTAACTCCGCTTCCTCTTTACCTCCATCCCTCAGCAGTTGGGAGTCTCTGGAACGCCGGGATAAAGGAACGCACAAGTCTGGGGTTTTCAGAACAAACCGACTCTCCCTGAATAATTTATATCCTGTGGATCTGAGCAGAAACTGAACATTAACGTTATTACCGTCCTCCGTGTTACATGATGGAAACCAGACTCTGCAGATCATTTCATCTTCCTTTTATCAAATACATTCCTGGCCTTGATGCTTCAAAGGTACACAGAATAAATGTACCGCTGCAACAAAGTCGTTCAGGATTTAACACGGCTGCACATGGATCGAACAACAGTCTCCATGGCAACAAAAGACCAACTTGTTCTTTGCCAAACAGTTAAGAACAGAAGGAGAGAATCAGTTCATAGAATCAGTTCATAGAATCAGTTCATAGAGAATCAGTTCATAGAGAATCAGTTCATAGAGAATCAGTTCATAGAGAATCAGTTCATAGAGAATCAGTTCATAGAGGCCTGACCGGGACAACACACACACACACACACACACACTGCTGCACACACACACACACACACTGCTGCACACACACACACACACTTCTGCACACACACACACACACACACTGCTGCACACACACACACACACTGCTGCACACACACACACACACTGCTGCACACACACACACACACTGCTGCACACACACACACACACACTGCTGCACACACACACACACACACGCTGCACACACACACACACTTCTGCACACACACACACACACACACTGCTGCACACACACACACACACTGCTGCACACACACACACACACACTGCTGCACACACACACACACCGCTGCGCGCACACACACACACACACACACACACACACACACACTGCTGCACACACACTTCTGCACACACACACACACACACACACACACACACACACTGCTGCACACACACACACTGCTGCACACACACACACACGCACACGCACACACACACACACACACTGCTGCACACACACACACAGCTGCACACACACACTGCTGCACACACACACACACACTGCTGCACACATACACACACTGCTGCACACACACACACACACACTGCTGCACACATACACACACTGCTGCACACACACCTACACACACTGCTGCACACACACACACTGCTGCACACACACACACACACACTGCTGCACACACACACACTGCTGCACACACACACTGCTGCACACACACACACACACACACTGCTGCACACACACCTACACACACTGCTGCACACACACACACTGCTGCACACACACACTGCTGCACACACACACACTGCTGCACACACACACACTGCTGCACACACACTGCTGCACACACACCTACACACACTGCTGCACACACACACACACTGCTGCACACACACACACACACACACACACACACACTGCTGCACCACACACACACTGCTGCACACACACACACACACACACTGCTGCACACACACCTACACACACTGCTGCACACACACCTACACACACTGCTGCACACACACCTACACACACTGCTGCACACACCCACACTGCTGCACACACACACACACACACTGCTGCACACACACACATACTGCTGCACACACACACACATACACACACACACTGCTGCACACACACACACACTGCTGCACACACACACACACACACACTGCTGCACACACACCTACACACACTGCTGCACACACACCTACACACACTGCTGCACACACACACACTGCTGCACACACACCTACACACACTGCTGCACACACACACACACTGCTGCACACACACACATACTGCTGCACACACACACACACACACACACACTGCTGCACACACACACACACACACATGAAATGACTTACCTACATCAAGGGAAGCAGAAAAGAAAGAAGACAGGAGAATAATATTAAAGCCTCTGGGAAAATGCTAAAACCATAACAAAAATAAACATTATTGTTCCTCTTATGCAACAAAGCGATTCACTTGCACTGCTTAATTCATGCCAGGCACCTCAGAAGATACTTTTAGCATTACAAATAAAAGAAAAGGCACAGGAAGGTTTGCAGCGGCACACGCCAACGCCTGGTTGAGCAACTCAAACACAGTGAGCTTTCAGACACTGTTAGCGTCGCCACTCAGCTCTCCATCACCTGGCATTTTGATTTAAAGCATGAATTAACCACATTTTATGGTCGTTTACCCAGAAATAAACACTGACTGGAATCAGTAAAAACTATTCAAAACAACAAAGAGTAAATCAAAACTGTTTTAGTTCCATTAAGTCAAATCATTATTATTCCCGTCTAACATTTCAGGTTAGAAAATACTAAATAAAATCCCTTCCAGTGAGCAGAGCTGAGGAGAAATCCACATTCATATGACCTTTCAGTTAATCTGAGATATATTTCATTTTAAGGTCTCCTTTAACCTACAGACAAATGTTTGTCTTCCTTTGTAACATTTTATAAAGTCAGAGCAACATAAAGACGAAACTTTAATCAAAGATTTTCATCTTTTGCTGATTTTTTCAGCACATCTAAAATATTCCAAAGAAAATACAAGCTTGACGTGTCATTGGCTTGCATTTACAAAGCAGCCAATCCAGGAGCGCCATTCATTTTCCTTGGTGCTGATTGGCTGAGTCCAGGAGAAATGAGGAAGTAATAAGGACGTTGTTAGCTAAGTGCTAGCACTAAACTGGTTTGCACTGCTAAGATATATTTAGTGTCTAAACTATTAAATTAGGCAGATATTAATATTTTACGGGGAGTTTGAAGGATTTGCAGATTCTAGATGTTATGAAAGAAAGAAAAAAGCAGAACGAAGGGAATTAAGTGAAAATTTGCATCTTTGTGGATATTTTAGTGACCGAATGGAAAATGAATTCATCAGGCCGAGTTTCCAAACCAACAATGCTGAGATGTTCCAGCTGGTGTGACGACACTGTAACTACTGGGAGGACGTGGGATTTTATATTAGCTGACATGATAACAGTCATCCTCCTGGAAGGAGACGTGATTACAGCCGTGATGTTATTCACTCGTCTTCCTGGCGGCACAATATTCCTCCTTAAGGTCATCAAGATGAGCCTGAGTAATTATTTAGAGGTTTATCGGTGATAAGGACCTGGCATGCATCTCAAGTGAATTCAATCAAACCAATCGCTGATGACAGGATGACAATAACAACAATTAATTAGCAGAAATGTTTGGTATGCTTGGTGCTGAATGTGTTAGCCTGCATGCTAAAAAGACTAAACAGCTCTGGGTCTAATTCAGTAAACATCTGCATGATAAACAAATAAAATAAATAGTATAGTGAGAAGTGGATGTTCCCTCGGCGCGGCTCTTATCCAGCCCATTCACTTCACACTGCCCTGAGATATTTGCACATTTCAGCATGTAAATTAGATCAATTTCACTGATCCCACAACATACCCCCAAGACTTGACTTTATGATCATACTTACAAGTACATTTCTCTCAAATTAATAAATGCTTTTACTTCAGATGCTCTTTCAAATTGCTTCCTGCTGCTGCGGTTGACTTTGCTGGTCCTCTCCGTAACAACAATGGCAGTAAAACACAGCAGGCTTCTCAGATATGCAAAGCACAATTTATTACTGCAGTACGAGGAGAGCAGCAACAGTGACATAACGCCAAGTGGTTTTCTGTCTTTAAGCATGTGTAAAAGTGCTTTGTGAATAAGTGAAACATAAAGTCTGTGTTTAGTTGTGGAAATGCTGAAGCTTAGAGCGGCTGAGATTTCCACAGAGAGACCGTCTTCCTCACAAAGCCTCCTGCGTTCTGACGGGGCGCCGCACAGCGTTAATTACTCAGCCAACACTTAAGAACAAGGTAAAAGGCGTGTTAATGAAATACTATAAGGTTCCAATTTGAGTCTTTCAGCTTCGCCATCCTCTGCAGTGATCTCAAGGACTCCAGTTCTTTCCGTGACCGGTCTCTGTTATTGCTAATTACTATCGCTCACATGACAGAAGGGAGTTTAGAAACTATTATTGCAGGCAAATGAAGCCTTTGTGTTCTGTCCTCTGATGAAGGACACCCAGGCTGGTTTACTTGGTGTAAGAAATCAGAGACAGAGAAGACAAACGTCCCACAAGAGAAGCACTTCATTGTCATCCAGATGCTGCACTTCCTCTGCTGCGTCAATTAAAAGTTGAGGAACAACCCAGATTTTCTGTTCTCTGGAGCTCCGGCCCTCAAATCCTTTAGAACAAACTCAACCTCAGCAAATATCAGATTCACGTCACAAGCGTGTTTTAAATCAGGAAGACGAGAGGACAGACAATGACTGCATGTCTTCGAAAAAATAAACTGAAATAAAGCTGCCAGAAATGAAAAGGTTTCCCAACATGTCAAATTATTAGTGTCAGTAATCTTCATCCCTTCACCTTTTCCTGCTGTCGTTTCTGTTTCATCCATTCATTTCATGACACAAACAAACCACTTCATAACCTTCAAAATGAAGAACGACTTTTTTTTTGTTGCTGTTGTTTTGTTTCCATGACTTATGGAGATAAATCACCATAAAAACCCTGAACAGCTGGTAGCAGCGTTGGCTTGCAGCAAGAAGGTCAGGGGTTCAAATCCCGGCTGGATCTGCCTGCA
>NW_026562574.1:0-87500 GCF_027474105.1 Poeciliopsis prolifica | reverse complement strand
TGTCATGCTAACTCATTGTAGCCTAAAGAGATTTGCTCCTGCATCCTAAATGCAGGATCTATACATTTTTCTACCTTCCTAGAGCGCTGGGAGGGAAGAGATGGGCATCCGCCGTCGTTTGCATCTGCACAGGATGAACGATTCGGGGCCCTGTCAGGCTCCTCTGAGGTGCCTTTGAGAGCTCGGCAGAAAGAGATGCATGCCAGGAGTCTCTGAAGTAGGGTGAACTTCACACTCGCCTAATCTCGAGTTCGGATCCGTCTGTCATTCGGCGGAAGTGCCAGCTAGCAGACCTGGCACTAATTCAATCACTGATTGTTGATTGGCAGGATAGCAGCCTGGGGAAGCAAAAAAGTCTCTTTGTCCTTAAAGCAAGGAGGGTAGAAAGGCGGAGTGTCTTCAAACTGAACCAGAGCAGTGGATCAGCTGCTGCCGCTTGGAGGAGAAACTTCAAACAGCAAACATTATCAAAAGGAATCAACTGGTTGCTGCTTCAAAACACAGACATAGGCAGCATGCAAATGTGTCTTTGTGTTTCTCCTCCTACATGCTTAACATAGAGGAGGACAAACAATGACACTTTTCAGGTGCCATTCAGGAAACGGTGGAAAACAAGTTTAAACATCATGTTGATGCTGAAGAAATTTCATTTTTTAAATTGTAAATAACAGGAGAAACAAATCAGATGATGGTGGAAAAAATCAGCAGCATTTCTGAAATATCTGCATGTTATAACATGATCATTGAGATAAAACTGGAAACTTTCTCCATTAGAAGCTTTTCAAAATAACAAGTTGCTCTTTATTCATCTTATTCATCCCAAAAGCTTTCATCATCAGATCTGACGCCAAGAAAGTAACATCTAGTGAAAGTTTATATGGAAAATCATTTCATTCAATTGAAAAAATGGAGAAAAGTCAAACATCATTAAACATGATTTGTTTTACAAGGTCAGACATAAAGGATATTAAAAATTTATTTATCACCAAAATGGTTCTTTTATAGTAAATAATCAGATTTATGAGACTGTACAACATTCTGATGAATAAAAGCGACTGATTGTATTTAGATCCACAGCAGAGCAGAAACATCCTTCAGATCTCGTCATCATTTACCTTGTGATGAATTCATTGTTATTCACTGTACAAACATCATGCAGTAGGAAAAGTCCTTTTACGTTCACTAAGCTGCACTTCCAGTTAATCTGTAGAGGTCTACGTTAAAAGCGTTTTAATGAATCGGAGAACTGCACAGCTTTGACTTATCTGTAACCTTGTCCACTGAAATGGTCAAATCTATGCTGCTCTCCAGAAAAACTGCTTCAGAAAGTGAAGATAGGGCCAGTGAACGGCAGCGAACACATTCAGCCCACCGAGTTCAATCTGCTTTACCAACTCAGAATAACATACATGGCTTAGAGAGAAGCCATGACAATCTATTGGAGCAGGTGCTTTTAAAAACGCCATGTGCAACACGCAGATAATAAAAAGTAGTGTAAAAAATGCATGCTCTAATTTCAAGCTTTCAGTGTGAATCAGTGGAGGAAGAGCCCGTTAGCTCTGTTCTGAGCCAAGCGCTCACATAAAGGCTTCCGTGAAATGTTGGGTTCTCAAATATGCGCCCAACTGGATTTATGCAGAGTGCACTGCCAGTGTTGCATTATGCATTTCACTCGCCTAGTTTAAGAAATGCAAATCACCTCAAGTTGATGGAATCCAATCAAGTTGATGGAATCCTTCCACAGACATGGCCATGAAATATTTGTGAATCCTCAAATGTTATTGATGCGGCGAAAGCAAACGGCGGAACGAGGAAGGCAGAGAGAAGGACCGAACGGGAAGAACGCCTCAAAGTCCCGTCGTGTGAAAAGGACGCCAGCTGTTTACTGACTTTCTTTCTCGCTGTTATTAAACAAGGGATGAAAGATGGAGGAGCACCAGAAGCAGCTCTAAATGAGCTCAAAGAGGCCATTTTGCAGAATAATGTGTTCTTCTGTTGAAGAAGCTTTTCAAACTAAACCTCAAGCAGAATCAAAAATGTTCCTTTGCCAGAAACTAATGTTTTTAAATCATTCTGATTTACTGTTGGAATTATTATTGTGCAAATAGTAATACAGACCAATACATTAGCATGAGATTAATTTCATATAGATATATGTCCACACAAATCATAGAGAAGACGGTCGATGTGTCAAATGTTCACTCAGTGCTACATCCAACTATATGTGGAAAGTTGAATGGAAGGAAAAAAAACAGGGATCACAAAAGCCTTTAGAGTCTGAACAAGCAGCCCACCATGCATCCAGGATGTGACTGTCTGGTTCCCTGAACAGGAAGCGGCAGCAGCGACTTCCTGGACAGAAGAGGAAATGGCTGCGTCAGCGCGCCGACGTCCAGATCACCATGAGACCAGAACCATGAGAGACCAGAACCATGAGAGACCAGAACCATGAGAGACCAGAACCATGAGAGACCAGAACCACGAGAGACCAGAACCACGAGAGACCAGAACCATGAGAGACCAGAACCATAAGAGACCAAAACCATGAGAGACCAGAACCATGAGAGACCAGAACCATGAGAGACCAGAACCATGAGACCAGAACCATGAGAGACCAGAACCACGAGAGACCAGAACCACGAGACCAGAACCACGAGACCACAACCATGAGAGACCAGAACCACGAGAGACCAGAACCATGAGAGACCAGAACCACGAGAGACCAGAACCATGAGAGACCAGAACCATGAGACCAGAACCATGAGACCAGAACCATGAGAGACCAGAACAATGACCAGAACCACGAGAGATCAGAACCATGAGAGACCAGAACATGAGAGAGAGACCATGAGACCACATGAGACCAGAACCACGAGACCAGAACCATGAGACCAGAACCATGAGAGACCAGAACCACGAGAGACCAGAACCACGAGAGACCAGAAACATGAGACCAAAACCATGAGAGACCAGAACCATGAGACCAGAACCATGAGACCAGAACCCAACGAGACCAGAACCACGAGAGATCAGAACCATGAGACCAGAACCATGAAAGACCAGAACCACGAGAGACCAGAACCACGAGAGACCAGAACCACGAGACCAGAACCACATGCAGATGAGCTGGAAGTTACTGAAGCAAAACTGGACCTCCATTACTCTTCAGCAGAACCTCCATTGCTGCCTCCGTGTCACGCTGCATGGATGCAGTAATTCTGCTCAGGAGCCCAGACCCTGGTGCACTGGTATAAAATGTCCTTCTTTACTGATGTTACGTCATAATTATAATCACCAGATCTTATTTTTTTCTCAGAACTAAAGTCATTTTTCTGTATGATGATAAAAACCTTGGAAACAAAGCAAATGCATCCAAAAGGATCATGATGAGTTTGTAAACCTGCTGGTGTTTTCTCCCAGATTTGTTATGGGACCGTGGGAGACGGTTGCAAATGAGACTTAGCGAAGATGGCTGTGGGAGGAGCTGCTGTCTGATCAAAACTCCCCATCTCTTCCCCCAGAAGCCATTTGTCCTAGCCGCCATTGTTGTCCCATCAGAGCAATGTCACACAGAAAATTGCCACCGGGTTGCAGGCGGAGCAGGGAGATGAAGAAGGAAGTGACAAGACTGTTGACTTAAATTGTTATCGATTCAACTGTTTGAACGTTTTTCTCACAAAGTTAAAAGTCAAGGAGGAGCAGGAAAAGTTCCCTACAGTTCAGCTCTGACTATCAAACTGCAATTCATAAATCATCTTCTGTCTGTTGCAGCTGAATATTTAAGATCTCGATCAGTTTTGTGATCTTTTCTGCTTTGGTTCCTCCAGTCTGAGCGATTCGATCAGGATAAAGACTTAAAGCTATTGATCTGGAAACAATGCACTGTGAAATATTTTACAAATATTGACACGAATCTGACTTGATTTTCACCAGCGGTTCTAAAATTATCGACTGCAAGCGAGACCTCTGCTCTCCATGCAGACGGCACACAATAGCAAATGGCCTGTAATGGATTATGAGCTCAGATCAATAGCGACGCCTGACGGTTTCTAACAAAAAACATCAATGTAAGTGTCGACCCAGAGGGACGGAACCGTCCAAACATCCACAGAACTCCAGCGGTTCTGGTGTAATACGGGTCCATTAGCACCTGCTCTAAAATAGATTTCATGTGTTTGAAAAAGTGAAACTCAGATTCTCTCCACAGTGATTTATTTATTTCACACGTTAAGAATCTGAACAATGAGGCAGGCTCATAATATCATTATCTATATCATATAATCTATAATCTATAATATGGGCTAACGGCTGTTAGCAATGCTAACCTGACAGAAAAATGATTTTATTGGCAATAATACTGAAGATGATGCGTCACTGATCTTCATGCTTCCTGTGAAACTGCAGTCGCTGTTTCTTAGTGACGTAACAAACTCGTGTGGAAACTTTTCAGTGCCAACAAGTTTAAACTAAAGCAGGAACAACTGAGAGTCTCTGTGACCTGCAAGTCAAAGATTCAGCATCTTTTGTTTCTATGGTTCTCTGCTGGAGTCCAGGCCGCTCAGTGAGTAACGGATCAGTGGTTCTGTCTGTTCCTGGTTCTGTGGTCGGCCCGGCGTCTCACAGCAGAGATGATTACTTTCAGTCTTTAACTTCTTCCTCATGACATTTGGTGTAACTGGCCTCCAGCAGCAGAGGGAAGCTAACGCTACAGCGCCACATCCTGGCCTAACGCAGAACTGCTGCCCTATAGGATCCTTCACAGTCGCCTGCCGCGACTGTGAAGGATCCTTCTTTTTGAAAGATTTGCAGCATTGAAAGAGTTTTATGTCGGAGGTGAAAAGGCTCTGGGTGTGAAGGTTGCAGACTTATTCCATAAAAACACATTAAAAAGTTGAGCAGAATAAACCTGAAGATGCTGGAGCCAGGTCAGAGGTCAGAGCACACCAGATGACAATCTGCCATATAGATTACTGGAGACTCGAATCGTTGAATTCAGTAGAAATGTCAGGCGTCAGACGGCGTCCTGCCCGGTGGAGATCGGCTCGGCTGCAGCTAATTATTCTTGAATCAATACAGAGAGGACAAGAAACACGTTTGGCTCGCTGTGTTTTCCTCTCCTCTCCATCAGCGCTGATGCGACAGGATTGCTCTTTACAATGAATGGAAATGTGGAGCGGGAAACGTTCCCGCCCGTTCCCCACAATCAACGCGCCGCGGCGTGAGCCGTCAGCGCCGTAATGAACAGCAGCAATGCAAGCAGCAATGCAAAGCAGAGGAGTCAGATAAATAAAATAAAATATTCTTTGTCACCAGATTCGTCAAACTACTTTAACTGGCTCACACGTCTTCCTGCTGTCAGCACAATATGTGTTGAGCCGAGCGCGCTCGCCACGTTATCAAGACATTAATCCTGGGGCTGGAAGCTAACGCCGGCTGGAAGCCTCAATCTCCATTCAGGAAGCTGGGCTGTTAGAATTGTCCGGACACGTCAATGCATATCTGAAGATCCTCTTTGTATTAGTTTTATTATCACTTTTCATCCCATGTAATTGCCTGTCAGCCCCTCCTGTGTCCAATTACGTGAAATCCAGCAAAGCACATTGCCACGCCATCAACATTATCCTTCTTATCAGGCTGGAGTCACAGAATGAACACACTTTTACATCAGCGACCAGCTGACAGGACGCCGTTTTCCTACCAGCTGGTTTTATCCAAACCAAATATATCAAAACCTCATTTTATTATTTCGTATCTCCTGGAGCTAAGCTGTTAGCAAACATCAGCTCACATTAAGAACATCCATCCATTGCTCCAAAATACAGCAGTTCACCAGATAATAAAACACTTGGGTCCCAGTGCAGAGTCTGGACCAGTAATCCGGTCTGGATCAGAATCCGGTCTGGGACCAGAATCAAGTCCAGAATCTTTCTGTTGGGGAATTCCCAACTGGGATTCCCCCACAGAAATTGCAGGAATTCTTATGGTTTAAATTACAAGTAATTTCAGTATATAGTGAGGCTCTTCATTGTGCTTTTTCTGGTTGTTATTGAACATGACCAAAAAGAAATGAGCTTTTAAAGCCTTGGAGTCGGGTCTTTGTGCAGAACCTGCAGATGGTCCAAAGCATCGACTCAGAAAGAGACATGAACCTTAAACTCCTGACCTTCCAGATCCTGTTAGTGCAGACACTTAATCCACACTAATTCTGTGATCCCACAAAATCACCTCAGTTAAACTCGCTGAATTTTGTGGGTGAAGTTCAATATGTGAAAAAGTCCAAATGGTCTGAGTCTGTTTCCCTGTGACGCCCCGACTCACTCAGAACCGGTACTTTTAACACGTATTTGTGTTGCTAATAAAATCTGAAATCAGGAATCTGCAACATCTATAAATAACCACAACCTTTCAACTAAAATGTCTGATACTGACAACAAGCAAAAGAGCCAATCAGCTTTAACCAAAGTGACATTTAGTGGACGAGGACAAACCACTGACCCACATTTCATGCTTTTAGAAAACATTTTTTATCAGACTCGAAAAAAAGTTGATATGTAAAGGGACATTGTGGACTGAAGTCCTGAAAACTCGTCTAATTGTTGGCCAAACAAGGTGGCATGCAGAGCGAAGGCCACAGGGTGGGCGGTGGTGGCAGCGGGGCGGCGGCAGCGGCGGGGCGGAAGGGCGGGCGACATTGGGCGACGGCAGTGGGCGGTGGCAGCAGGGCGGCAGGGTGGGGCGACAGCAGTGGGGCGGCGGCAGCGGGGCGACGGCAGCGGGGTGATGGCAGTGGGGCGGCGGCAGGGGGCGGTGGCAGCGGGGCGGTGGCAGTGGGGCGGCGGCAGCGGGCGGTGGCAGCGGGGCGTGGCAGTGGGGCGGTGGCAGCGGGGCGGTGGCGGGGCGGCAGGGTGGGGCGACGGCAGTGGGGCGGCGGCAGCGGGGCGGTGGCAGCGGGGCGGCGGCAGCGGGGCGGCGGCAGCGGGGCGGAGGCAGCGGGGCGGTGGCAGTGGCAGCAGGGCAGTGGCAGCGGGGCGGTGGCAGCGGGGCGGTGGCAGCGGGGCGGTGGCAGTGGGGCGGCGGCAGGGTGGGGCGGTGGCAGTGGGGCGATGGCGCTGTGACTGCTGGACAGGAAGAGGTCGGCTCTCTGGCTGCAGCCAAACGAGACTCTGAGTTTTTCTCCTTCTTTATATTTAGCCTCAAGATGCTTCTCTTCATCAGCCATCTGCTCAGCAATCAAACAGCCAGATCCGCTGATCTGAGCGAGATCCTCCCTGACAGGAACACGCAGCGATGTGTCACACATGCTTTTTTAGAGTTTGAACCTACTCAAGCTCGCTAATTGTGTTTAATGTCCATGTTTAATCAGGCCATTCATCATTTGAGCTGACATAAGAGTGGGAAAGTAAAAAACAAGTATCAAAAGACACAATAGAAACCTTCATGTGAACTTATGGTCATAAGACAAAAAAACATGAAAGTTTCTGTTTTAAGGAGACATAATTTAGAATCACCTCAAAATGTTCTTGCAGTCTGCATGATGTTTGACCTGAGAACAGTTTGAACATTCAGAGCAGCTCAGCAGGAACAGAAAAACTTTGGCAGTGAGCTTCTAAAATAATTAAAACAGGACTAAAACCGACAGTTTGGAGATAAAAGGTGCCATGAAGAGCTTGATGTCTGGCGTTGATGATCGTCCTCCTGAGAACCGACCAACGCTCACTTTTTGAAGTCCTGCAGGGCGACACGGTGCAGCCGGGACCGGATACAGAAACGACAGCAAGTCTGTCAGCCGCAGCAGAACCGAACCCGACAATCCGGACCGCAGAGCCCAGGTTCTGCAGGAGGAGCAGCAGAACCGACCCAACAACACAATCAGAACCGCAGAGCCCAGGTTCTGCAGGAGCAGCAGCAGAACCTGGAGGCTCATTTACTACACAGGTGAATCTTTCAACCACGTGAACCAAACAGAAAATGTTTTCATGCTGTAATTATGACAAAATAACAGGAATAAAAAGTGAATTTTCTCCCTTTATAATCAACAAATTTCCACTTATTTTGTTGAGATTTTGTGCAGATTTTACAGGTAAAAGTCTGAATCTTGTCGCCTGGATTCACAGAACAGTGAGGAAAAACCTCCAGCTGCAGTCAGAGTGGATGTGCATCATCCAGCAACATCAACACAGAAACAGCCAGACTCAGTTCGATAGGTCTGACCTTTGACTAGGACACTCTCACATATGAATATGCTTTGATCCACAACCTTCTGCAGTTAGACTCAGATTAAATGACGTTATTCTCCAATTAGGTGAGTTCTAATGGAAACTGGATTTATGATGAATCCAAACTGGCTGAGAAAATCCAGTTGAACTGAAATGTTTCCCTCTGGTTCCTGTTCCTGCCATCTGCGACTCCGTCATCTGATGTTTTTATCCAAATTGAATCTTTCCTATAAAGACTCTGATCAACAGGAAAAACTTGGCATTTCGGTGCCCTGAAAAATGACAGGACGTCTTTTTCTTTTGTCTGCTCTGCTAAATGACCTTAATGTGTCACAATAAGTCTCACAAATCCCACTGCTAATGCACAGGCAGCAGAAAACCCAGCAGCTCAGAACAGATCTTACAATGTACATGTTGAATAAAATAAGGTCAATGTTTAACATCCAAAAGCCAAGAAACCGACCAAAAGCTTTAAAATACAGACTTTTTTTAGATGAACTCAAAATCAAACCGGGATGTTTTATGAGACTCACCTCTTTCAGAGTTATTTTATTTATAGAAATGTAATTTTCTCTGCTTTGATTCTCTCTTTTATTTAAAACAGTGACAAACTGCTGCAGCTGCAGGATCAACACAGAAACTGGGCTCTGCATTCAGCAGGGAAACGTGCAGGAAACATGCTTTCCTCTGTCTGACTGAAAGGAAGCGCTGACACATCCATTTAA
The DNA here is from genome assembly GCF_027474105.1 of Poeciliopsis prolifica. Lineage (NCBI taxonomy): Eukaryota > Metazoa > Chordata > Actinopteri > Cyprinodontiformes > Poeciliidae > Poeciliopsis > Poeciliopsis prolifica. Next base: position 78,559 of record NW_026562574.1, on the reverse strand, counting down.
TTCAGGCTATAAGCAGCAGCAGCAACTTCCAGCTGGAACCTGCAGAATCAACAGACAGGAAGTTGGTTCTGTTGACCCAGAACTACCAGGAAGAGTCACCAGAGGAACCAGCTGCCTTCACTGACAGAGTTCCTGTTCCAGCATTTGTCCCTCAGAGATAATTGAAACACAGAGTTGATGTGACAACCCCACCACTAGGGGTCAGGGTTTGTTTCTGCTCTTCAGGCAGACGGTTCAATCTGTGACCCGAGCCGCAGAGCAGTTCTGGTCCGCTGAGCCGGGACGCAGTCCGCTGGCTTCTGGTTCAAGGAAACACTAAACCTCATGGAAATAATACTGTTTCGCTAAAAGTGAAGAAAACATAAAAGTGTGACAGTAAAAATATTCAAGTTAAAAAAACGTGCATAATATCAGAAGTCAGAATGGCTGTAAAGGGAAAATTTCCAGCATTAGAAAACATTGTGCAGTTATTAAAAAGGATTCAGATTGATAGGAATGTGCAGCTGCGTAGAATAATTTAAAACATGTACAAGCTGAATATTGCTGCTATTGAGTATGATTAATATTTTCTTTCTTTCTCTTTATTCCAGCCACTCAGTTTCTGTCAGCATGAAGTTCATCCATCGGGTCACATACTGAATGTTACTGATATGTAACATTTACATATAATAACCCACCAAAGACTCGATTTATACAGATATTTATGGCTGCTGTATTACACAAACAGATATTGTGATGCCTACTGTGATATGTTGATATTTTTGCAGTTTTGTGTTGTTTTGCTGAGGCAGAAGCCTGACAGGAAGTCTGAGGATTTTCCTAATGAAGAATCTCTGCTAAATGTCAAAAATTCACCGCATTTCAGCTCAGCTGTTCATGTGACTCTCAGATCACTTCCTGCTCAGTTCCTGTTCACATTCTGCTCACTTCCTGTTCACTCCTGCTCACATCCTGCTCACTTCCTGTTCACGTCCTGCTCACTTCCTGTACACTTACTGCTCACTTCCTGTTCACATTCTGCTCACTTCCTGCTCACATCCTGCTCACTTCCTGCTCATTTCCTGCTCACTTCCTGTTCATGTCCTGCTCACTTCCTGTTCACATCCTGCTCACTTCCTGCAGGATTTCTTTCAGAACAAAAGTTCCTCGTTCGTTTTCTGGAGTCCGGATCGGAACCGAGGTCAGAAGCTGCATGTTCAGTAATATTCTCTGTTCAGATGATGAGATTTCTTCATTTCAGTGACAGAACATTTCAGTTTTGTCTGTTTGTGAAATAAGTGAAAAGAGCCTTCAGACTTTAAACAGCAACAAGACGAGCATCACAAAACTCGTCTCTACATGAAGGTTAAAGCTAAAAGTCTAATTGTTTTATTAAAATATCAGAAACTATTTAAACCCAGACTTGGTCTCATGAGCAGAGATTAAGATTAAACATTTATAGAAGGCCTTTTTTTTTATAGTGTGACATTTAACTTGAATTAGTCTAAAAACCAACATCAGATTAACAGACTCATAAACAGGTAATCTGTAAATGTAGCTTAGCCTGCTAACAGGTTAGCTTCCATCGGTAGCCTGGACTAAAGCAGCTGAAGTCATTTCTTTTTTAATGTGTTGCTCTTTGATGTTTAATGCATTATTATGATTGCTCAGTTGAATTTTGTTGTTTGTAAATGAAATAAAAAGCTTTGGACATCATTATTATTCTGCAGCTTTTCATTTGCGCTAACATTAGCTCCGACTCCCGGCTGCAGTCAATTACTCGGGTTTTGGAAAGTTAGATAGTGACCTTATCCCGGCTGACAAATGGCCAATTTCTTCACACCCTTTGCATCCGAGTATGCGTCGCCTTTTCTTATTTATTGCTTCTTTCTAAATGCCACATTTGCTCATGTGTTGCTGCGCAGAGGGTCGCCGCTCTTTCATTTCTACTTTTCACTGCGTTGCATTTAAACTTTTGTTGTGTTTGTCTATCAAACCCAAGACAGAAATAGATTTAATGTTCGTCTCTCTGGGCTTGTTTGCCTTTTGGATTTTATACTCAAATTGGTCGAGCATCATATCTTGAAATAGAGCAGACACCTTGTTGTGGAACTCTGGAAATATAGTTAAGAACGGGCGGACTGCATTATTTTTACGGTATGAGCCAGACATAATCACCTGTACCAACAAAGCGATAATGGCCTGGCAGCTCCTCGCTGCGATAATGGCCTGGCAGCTCCTAATACCCTCAGAGCCACTGAACCTTCTGTGTATACTTATGCTGCACTGCAAGGCGTTTAACCGTCTTTGCAGCCCACATGAGGGTCAGGATCACCTTCAGTCAGGCATTAAAATAACTCTCCCTCACACAGCCTATCACTCACGGCCATTTTCACTCCCAAATGAACACATAAAATGTCCTCTTATGCGCTACCTGCATCATAAATTTGCCAGTGAATTGATGAGTCCGTCCACAGGAAGAGGAGCTGATGGTGGAGACAGTTCATTTCAACCAACACAATCCCACAATGCAATGTGGCTTCCTTCAAAATCAGAAACATTATGCTGAATGAATTCATTAATTGCACCAAACTGCAAAAGTTGAGCAGCAGCAGAGAGACGGACACATGGTTCCTCTGTGGAGAGATGAGACGTGTAGTCAAGTGCTATCCTTCATTTTCCAATGATTATGTTTCTAAGCTGCTTTTAGTCCAGATTCAAAGCCACTCAGGGTTTCGGCTGTTTGCAGTTTCCTGGAAGTTTAGATTTGTGGTGCACAGAATCTAAAAGCTGCGTAATCCATGGTCTGAACACACTGCTTTTATTTATTTTTAAAAAATGTTCATTTTCTACTCAGAATGACAATATTTGTATATTTAATTTGGGACATAAGTTGTGAGTTGGCTGTAAAATGAAGCACTGCTGCCCTGAAGGTTCTGGGTTCAAATCCCAGCCTGTGTTTCTCTCTGACTGTTTTCAGTTGTCTCTGTTTGTGTGTCTCTGTGTGTGTGTGTGTCTCTGTGTGTGTGTGTCTCTGTGTGTGTGTGTCTCTGTGTGTGTGTGTGTGTCTCTGTGTGTGTGTGTGTGTGTGTCTCTGTGTGTGTGTGTGTCTGTGTGTGTGTCTCTGTGTGTGTGTGTGTCTCTGTGTGTGTGTGTGTCTCTGTGTGTGTGTGTGTGTGTGTGTCTCTGTGTGTGTGTGTGTCTGTGTGTGTGTCTCTGTGTGTGTGTGTGTGTGTGTCTGTGTGTGTGTGTCTCTGTGTGTGTGTGTCTGTGTGTGTGTGTGTGTGTGTGTCTCTGTGTGTGTGTGTCTGTGTGTGTGTCTCTGTGTGTGTGTGTGTCTCTGTGTGTGTGTGTGTGTCTCTGTGTGTGTGTGTGTGTGTCTCTGTGTGTGTGTGTGTGTGTCTCTGTGTGTGTGTGTGTCTCTGTGTGTGTGTGTGTCTCTGTGTGTGTGTGTCTGTGTGTGTGTGTCTGTGTGTGTGTGTGTCTCTGTGTGTGTGTGTCTGTGTGTGTGTCTCTGTGTGTGTGTGTGTGTGTGTCTCTGTGTGTGTGTGTGTGTCTCTGTGTGTGTGTGTGTCTCTGTGTGTGTGTGTCTGTGTGTGTGTGTGTGTCTCTGTGTGTGTGTGTGTCTCTGTGTGTGTGTGTCTGTGTGTGTGTGTGTCTCTGGGTGTGTGTGTGTGTGTCTCTGTGTGTGTGTGTCTCTCTGTGTGTGTGTGTCTCTGTGTGTGTGTGTAGGTGTGTGTGTGTCTGTGTGTGTGTGTGTCTCTGTGTGTGTGTGTGTGTGTCTCTGTGTGTGTCTCTGTGTGTGTGTGTCTCTGTGTGTGTGTGTGTCTCTGTGTGTGTCTCTGTGTGTGTGTGTCTCTGTGTGTGTGTGTGTCTCTGTGTGTGTGTGTGTCTCTGTGTGTGTGTCTCTGGACCAGCAGATAGAACCAATAGATGGATGATTCAGTCAGTTCATGTAAAACCACAATGTTTGATGTTTTCAGGAGTAGCATGTAGAAATGATTCATTAATTTGATCATAATTCATAAACATCAGCGACAGGCTGGTCCAACCGAGACAGGTCATCAAAATGAATCATTTTAATTTTGTTTCATTTGAGCTCAGTTTTGTTTTTTGTGAGAAAGTCCAGCTTTTCTAGATGTAATCAGCTCTGATATGATGGTTTAACTTATGGCTGTTATTTGATGTATTTCATGTTTCAGTTTGGTGCTGACGGCTCAGCCAGGCGGTTCCTCCACAGTTGGTTTACAGTTCAGTTTGATTTTAAGGAATTTGCCTTTAATCTCCATACAGTCACCCCCAGCAGGAGGAAACTCCCCTGCCACTTCACGCTGCACCAGCCTCTTCCAGATCTCACACAGCCACTCATCTGTTTCCCACCTACTTTCATCTGAGTTGTGAGGAAAATCTTGCATGAAATATTTATTTTTTCTCTGTATTTCTTCCTTCAAATCTGGAATTTCCTTTCCAGTCACACCTGCTGAGCCACGCCGTACTTCCAGGCACGGCTTCAGCGTTCAGAAGGTTCTGTAACGTTCAGCGGGTTAGAGATGCATGGCTGCACATTAAAGATCCAGTTCTGCATGTCAGCAGCACTGACATGCGGATATTTCTCCCATCTACCCTCAGAGCTTATCGTCTGTTTCTGCTCTAAACAAACGTTCAGAGGAGATTATTCAGTCAGTTAACAATGAGAAAAGATTCATGTCCAGTTAAGTTTTCATGTTTGATCTCATTAAAACAAACCTCAAAGCATTTTATCTGAATTCAAATAATAGACCAAACACATGATTGTGAATTGGAAGAAAAACCTGCATAATTTTCTTACTTTTTCTTAAATAGTGCAGTAAACAGCCTGATGCATATTTTGTGTTTTATATTAAATCCACTGAATAAAATCCAACTTTCCTTCTGATGCTGTTTAACTGTGAAGCAAAACCAATCAAACCCATCTAGAGCTGCAAATGAACGACCATCCATTCAATGGCCCAGTCAAAGTACATACCTTTGAGAGGATGATGATTTCTAAAGGCATTCTGTCAACATATTCCATGACCAGGCTCAATTTCTAGTCCCAATTTCAGAAATACTTTGCAGACCAAACGCCTGGAGGAAAAACCTCGGGCAACACATCATGGGATCCGTAAATAATGCAGCAGACATAAATTAAAGATGGGTTTGCGATCGTCGCTCACAGTTGGAGGACTGAGATGATTTATCCCTGCTTCCCCTTCTAAGATTTAATTAGAAAACTCAAATTTCCTGTGAGAAGAAACAGCAACAGAAACTACAAACAAGCAACAAAAAAATCAAACAAACAACAGAAAGCCAGAGGGAGTGGACCCTCAGCTTCCCATAATGCACCCTGTTATTACAGGCTGCTGTAATTGCTGGTTGTCTGAGAGGACAAAGCTTCCAACAGTAACATCTAATAAACACTCTGGCCTTTTATCCGGCGCTGCCTTCGTGAACGGTCAGAACTCCGTTTCCTTCAAGGCCTCGGATGCTTTCATGTGAAGCGGCTCTCATTAACAGCCGGCAGACGCATCACAAACGGTGGAGGAGACAGTCAGCGGGAAGGTGGCGGATCAGTGGAGGATGGAAGAACGTCTGAACTCAGCATCAAAACTCCAACGCAAATTAAAGCTGCAGCAGGTAATTTATAGAAATATGTTCCTACATATTTGTTCAAACTGAAACAAAATGCCTCTGCCTCCTGCTTGAGGCCCAACTGCCACCTGCAGAAATACACTGCATCCAGTAAAAAAACCAAAGAATCAGAGCCGGGGGGAGGGGCTTAGTGCAGCCAATTACTTAGAGCGTTGCTGCTCCTCCCCCACAGCAGAGCCAGCCGAGAATGCTAAGGCCAGTTAGCTCGACCACCGATGGCGGCAGGGAAACTGTTATCCTTCAATGTTTGGTTGTTTCTCTGCCGTTAGCGCGGCTGCAGCAAACCGGCAACCTTAACCAGGGTTAAGCGCTGAGCAGGCAGAGGTGAGAGAGTCATTGTTGAGTTTAATCCAGATTAAACTGAGAAATTCTTGTTTACATTGATAAATCCTGAAACCAAACATGGAACATTAACCTCATGGTTCAGTTTTGCTCAGAAATGCTCTTTGTTGTGCATCAGCTCAGGAATGCAGGATGAATTACAGTTTGATTCTGAAAATAAAGAAATGCTGCTTTTTGGTTTTGGTCTCATTATCTCTGCCTGATATTATTCTTTGTCGTTTCTTTTCTGATTTTATTTTTTTCTTTATGTGTAGAATTTAAACCAATTTGTAATACAAAAAGCATAGGAAATGTTGATTGCATGGTCATAGTGTCCAATGCAAAGTTTGACTGATTCTGGATCAAATTCAATGAATCTGTTTGTTGTCCTTCTAATGTTCCCCTCAGCCAAACACATTTATTCATCCTTATTTCCCAAAGCATCCCTCTGTTGTGTTTCCAGCCATAAAGCTGGTTCTTTCTGTAGCACATTGTAGCGTTAATGCTCAGCATTTCCACCTATTTGTAGAATAAACGATAAACTGAGGAGCAGCTCAGAGTGAAGTCGGGTATTTAACTCCCGACCCGTTACTGTGATGATGGACTCGCGGCGCTAAGATCTGCATCTTGACTTTCAGCTTAACCTCTGCCTGCTGAAGTTCAACCAGTTTATCCTAATTAGCACACAAAGCTAACGGCGCTGCACTGCCTGGTTCTTCACTACGACGGTCAAAATGTTGAATCTGACATTTAAGATCTCATGATATTTTCTTTATTACCAAATGCCTGATAAAGGCTTTCTGGTGATGATGATGCTCCCAGTCACCAAATCCTGCTTCTTCCTGATCATTCCTGACCTGCTGGGTGGATTTCTCTATCAAGGCCCAAACATCTGATCACTGCCGGTTTCCTGTCTGCAGCTTCATGACCACAAAGTCAGGAAGATTTTCCAGATAAGAAACGATTCGTCTGGAAAATCTGACCAAACCTCTGAAAGATGAGTCAGGCAAACTTTCTTTTTTTGATTATATAATGATAAATTAATGAGTGTTTTTATATTTAAAGGTTTTAGATGATAATTTCCTCTGTGGTTATTAACCCATCTGGGGTCGGTTTGTGGGAGGAAGCAGAGTACCCAGAGAGAAGAGAGAAGCCAAGAGAGCAGAGGAAACCTTTCAGACCGTCTGCAGAAAGACTCCAGGCTGGGATCCGAACTCAGGACCTTCCAGCCTGTAAGGCAACAATGCAACAATAAATCTAATTATATCAGCATTATAAAACAGTAGCATTAACCCACGATGTGCTTCAGGAATGTTCAGTTGTCTAAGCAACCAGAGGTAGAATCCACCTTGCAGTTGGATCCCATTCATCATAAATCCTAATGAGGTCTGAATCCAGTCTGGCTGTGTTTATCAGCTGTTTGCAGGCTTCCTTCTCCGGCTCGGCTTTCTGTGTGCATGAAACGGCGGCCGTGCTTCCCGCTGCGCCTCGCTGCTCTGTCACTACCTTCCTCATTCACATAGATTATTTTTCACTTTCATACCTCAGAGTGAGCAGCAGATCTAATAATACCATGGCCAATTGATGCTGGGGAAATGTACCACTTCATTGGGGAGAGGAAAAAAAGCACAACAAGAGTTAAAAATACAAACCATGTTCTTCATGCAGCTGCAAGAAGCAGAGCATTTGCTGCTTTAGCTGCTTTAAAAGCCTGACAGTTTTCTGTCACATGGGAAAGATGGCAGATGATAATTTACATGGGAAAACATGAAAACATGCATCATGACTAGTAACCTTCTGTCTGCAGAAATGAACAGAGGAATATGAAGACTGTTAGAATAAAGGCCACAATTTGATCCGTCCGCCTTTTAATTAGAATTAAATGTTTGCTTGACATTAAACGATAAGGGCTGATTAAGAACGTCAGAGTACAAGTAATGTTTGGCCCAAACATAATTAAGTTAATAGGATGCAGCAGGCTTTGACTTATGCAGCGTGCTAAGTGAATTAATCCCGTTTACCTGGGGAGAGCTGGTAGGAGAAGGTTCTCCGTCCTGAACAAAGACATTCAGAACCGGGCCTAATGCCATTCGGACCAGTACAGAACAATGCAGAAAACCTGTTAGCAGAAAACCAGCTCAACATTTTCTCATTTTCTTCAAACAGGATTTTTCTCTACTAGAGTCACGATCAGTGGCTGAGATAGACTCTTAAATTGGGGGGCCAATCAGATATCAGGGGGGGGCAGTGCCCCCCCCCCTCTGGCTCCGCCCCTGGTCAATCAACGATTCTGCCTCAGTTCAATGCAACATTTATTGGCAGATGTTTGAGAACCAAATGAATCAAAAACTATTTAAACAACTGAATTTGACACAAAATGCCACTTTGAATTATTAATATTTGTAAACATGTTGCGTGTTTATAAAGCAAACCATAAAGTAATTTGTCAGCTAAACCATAAACCAGGAATTTGCAAACATCTCAACAGTTTTGAGTATTAAGTTACAGTGAAAGTTTCATGTTTCTAGATGTGACTTTCTAAAGTTTTAGGGGAAATTATGACAAACAATATTCATCATTTTTATTGTCTCCTTTTGATCTTTTTTAGGTAGTTTTTATATTTAACATGGTCAGAGATTCGTTCCAGAGTCATAAACATGTTTATAAGAAAGTTTGAAGAGCTTTAGCTGTCACTCAGTCTGCTAATAAAATCAGTATTTATTCAATCACTGGTAAAGTTACAGATTAGCCTCAGAGTTGATTTTCAATAAAAGTCAGAAGAGTGAATCGCATAAATCTCCTGGTCGCTTCATTCAATGGAAAACTGACATTTATACTATATAATATTCATTCTGCTTCAGTTGAACTGACTCCAAAAAACTCAACATCCATGATGCAACGGGCTCCAGCTATACACAATAATACTGTTGCTGCCTTGGATGCTGGATTTAATCTCTGCTTCGATCTTCTGAACTGATGTTAGAGGTTAGAAAGAAGAAGTGAGTAGAAACAGCAGCTGAACGATCAGCAGCTTCACCGACGTCTGGAAGCATCAAAATAACATCAGATGGTAACTGGAATGAAACAAAACGCCAGCCTTGGATAGCTCCTCCCACGAGTCGCTGCGATGCTCAGATTAAATGTTGAGACGGAAAAAAAATGACATTATCTGTCTGCAGACTCTTAACACAGCTTCACCTCTGCTGCTTTTCTTTATCGTTCTGAAAATGAGATGCATCCTTCTCCACAACCATGCCACTTTCATTTCAGTCTGAGCATTCAAACACACACAAACACACACACACACACACCGACACACACACACACGCACGCACACACACGCACGCACGCACGCACACACACACACACACACACACACGCACACACACACACACGCGCGCACACACACACCGACACACACACACACGCACACACACACGCACGCACGCACACACACGCACGCACACACACACACGCGCGCACACACACCGACACACACACACACGCACACACACACACAGACACACACACACACACACACCCCGACACACGTGTGCATGTCACAAAAGTCTGCGCCCCCACACGAACACAAAATCATAAAGTGATGCATGCAATCTAAAATCTGACAAAAGCTTCGGCACCTGCAGGCAAAGTTTGACTTGTGAATAAAACCTCCTGTCAGGAGAATCTTTTGTTGCTTGAATTCTGGAATCGACTTCAGAAATGAAGGATTTGCTCTCAGAATGTCAGTGAAATGTAAATGCATCGGAGGACTGTTCAGCTGTTCTGGTTCTGCTTCCATCAGGACTGGTTTTCATCAACAGCAGGCTCTCTTTCCACAATAAAAGCTAATATTCAGCTGGAGGGGCCTAAGTTGCTTTGATCATGGCACACATTACCACATAAATTTCTGTAAAGAAATCATTTCATAAGATTAAGCTTGATAATTTTGGGAACACTGCCAATGCATGGAGCTAAGCAACAGCAGCACTGCGCTATAGCGACGCTACGCTACAATGACTCTAAGTTGTAGTCACGCTAAGCTACAGCGACGCTAAGGTACAGACACGCTAAGCTACAGCGGGGCAAAGCTACAGCGGGGCAAAGCTACAGCGACGCTAAGCTACAGACATGCTAAGCTACAGCGGGGCAAAGCTACAGCGACGCTAAGCTACAGACACGCTAAGCTACAGCGGGGCAAAGCTACAGCGACGCTAAGCTACAATGGGCTAAGCTACAGCGACGCTAAGCTACAGACATGCTAAGCTACAGCATCGCTAAGCTACAGACACTCTAAGCTACAGCGACGCTAAGGTACAGACACGCTAAGCTACAGCAACAGGGGCAATCACAGAGCTCTGTGATTGGTCAGAAGGTTGTGGCCGTGTTTCCTACAGAAACATTAATATTTCGTTTCTACTGGTCCACTTCCACTGTCCTGCTTCAGGATCTGCAGACGACATGAATATGGAGCATGAAGCGCATGGAGGTGATTAGCTGGTTAGCATTGTTAGCTCTGATCTCATGTTCCTCTTGCTACACAATCCCAGGAAAGGCTGCCTGTTCTCTGCTGCTCTAATGAATTTAAATAATACATGAGGTATTTTCATTGGATTACTGCAATGAATTGCATTTTTGTGGTATTAAAATGTATTATTATGTCATATGATGAACAGAAAAGTAATATGTGAACATTGTTCTGTGGAGTAATAATGAATTGAAGAAATCAGACTTTATTACTACAGAACTCACAGTAAGTCAACATAACATCCACTCAAACAAATTGTATTACTCATTTGTGAAGACCAGGCCTCAGGATATTCAGTTGCAACCACCTTTGCCTCAGTCATGTCTTATTAGTGTCAAATTGTGAATGTATCTGTCATGGCTTCCTTCCTTAAACCAACTTATCCCCTGATATTTCAGGAAGCACTAAGAGGCAGAATTAATGAGGGATCAGATCAGACTCGGATTCAAGGGGTCAAGCCAACTAATGAAAGAACTGGTGACCTCCTGCTGTACTTGGATGGAAGTCAGAGTTATGAAAATTAAGAAAAAGATGATTTCAGAAACTTTTAGAATAAAAACACTGTTCCTTCACCTCAAACATGATTTAAATACACAATAAAAACTGAAACGTGTCCCTGAAACTCTCCTTGAACTGATTGTTATATGAAACGCTGCAGCGACGTATAGACACCTGCAAACCACGTTCTCTACACAACTCAAGCGGGAAACACACAGTATCTGAAATCCATGACTGTGAATTATTTATGAAGCTTTCTTTAGAAGCTCCTGCACTTCATGGAATCACTGCAAACTTCGCCGCACCTTTTTGTGTGACTGTGTCCAGAACCATTTGTTTATGATGCGGCCACATTTCCTGCAGTTTTAAAATGCTTTTTTCCTGGATGCGCTGCTGCAAACTTTAAATAAAGGGTGAAAGGTCACAGAGTGTCAGTGGGGGAGAATCTGACTCAACATTGCTGCAGTGAGCTGGAGCACACAGAGCCAAAGACTCTGCATGAGATCAATGAGTCCAGGTGCAGGTCTGAGATCAAACAAAGTTCTAAAAAACAGACTGACATGGTCATAAAGCTGCTGATTTCAGCTCAGGAAAACACTTCATACTTAATCTGAAGAACAACGTATTAAATATGACTAATCTCTATGTGAAGACATGGCCCCGCCCCTCATAAATGGAGAAAATCTCTGCAAAGTGGGTGGAGCCAAGAAACACTGGGGCGTGGCAAAGAGGGGGCGTGGTCAGGACGAATTCATCTACTGATCACGTCTCCATCCTCGTCTAAGGTCATGACCTCTGGGTAGCGTCATCCGGCTCCCAGCGGGTTTACCGGATTGGGACGCCTCCATGGTGAGGAGCAGAGACCCAGAGGGAGGAACTCTGGTTCTGATCTGGGAACGTCTGGGGAGGAAAAGGCGTCTCTGCTCAGGCTGCAGCCTCAGATAACGGAGGGATGGACTGAAGGTTAGCAAGGAAGCCCCAAGCTGAAATATACAGTAGATGCAAGGAGTCACGTCACGGTGACCGAACACAGAACAGGCCGATTGATGTCTGCACAGCTTCCTTTCTTGAGCTAAAAAATCCATAAAATTGCAGAGAAAGGTGCATGAAAGTGGCATTTCAGGCTCAGATGTAGAGGTTGTACAACGAAGCAGCTCAAAGTGCAGCTGAGCTTCACCTCAACGCAAACAACGCTGGAAGGTGAGATCCATGGAGGACCAACTGAGCAAAACACAAAGTCCAGCGAGCGCCAGGCTGCCTACCCAGCATGCACTGCTGTTCAGAAGAAACCTGACATTTCAACACATGATAATGCTGCAGCACATTCCGCATTTTCTCTGGAGCTAAATTAACAATAAAACTGATGGAAAATTAGAACGGAACATATGAGCAAAGATAATTACATCTGAGGAGCTTTGAGTGGAAAAAGTTCAGCTCCTGACAGAGAGCTGGATGTTTAATCAGAAAATCACAAAAATATTTTCATTTGAATTAGCAGGGCTCTTTGGATGACAATAGGATGAAAAGCAGGTGTTTGATTTGAGGTTTGATTTGCTGTTAGCTTCAACTGAACCTTTTGATCCAACACAAAATCACAATCATGAACCATGACGACCACAGAGACATTCGGGTCGGTTCACAGGTCAGTCAGAACCCCGAAGTGGACCAAACTTTTCCATAACACTTCATGAGAAAAACCAACACAAAGAAATGCAAAGAATAATTCAGGATTTGTCTTAATAAAATGATGGTTTGTAACAGTTCTGTGTGTGTGCTGTTGGTGACCCGGGCTTCCAAACACACACAGCAGCAGCAGCTGCAGCAGCAGTACCAGCAGCAGCAGCAGCAGCAGCAGCTGCAGCAGCAGCAGCAGCTGCAGCAGCAACACCAGCAGCAGCACCAGCAGCAGCAGCAGCAGCAGCAGCAGCTGCAGCAGCAGCTGCAGCAGCAGTACCAGCAGCAGCAGCAGCAGCACCAGCAGCAGCAGTACCAGCAGCAGCAGCAGCTCAGCACTCGACCAGAGGAAAAATTCAGTCTCCCGTTGAGCCCAAACAAAGAGCTGGTGGATAACGAGCCCAGTTCACCTCACCTGCAGGGTTCTCAGAAATGTGAGCTCCACTGCAGAACTCAACAAAATGAGACCAGCAATCGTTAACGATTAGTGGTGAACTCTATCAATCTGACCTGGGGAGGATTTAAAGGTCAGGACGGACGCAGTTCCCCACAAAGACAGAAGACAAGCTGAAGAAAGTGATCAGGTCACAACTTTTGTCTCACTGGAATGGTTTACGTCAAAACATGTTCAAATATTAAGTTGGTCTAGTCAAAGTCCAGATTTAACTCCACCAGTTACTCCAACAACCAGTTCATGGTTGTTGGAGCGTCGGTAGTTTCTTCATCTCCTTTAAATAACAGAAGATGTGGAGCAACTGAAGGAGAGCGAGAGCCAAACACACAGAAAACAAAATGGCTGAAAGGGAGAGAAAGACTTGAGTGCTGGCCTCTATCCGACATCCCATAGTAACTACACAGGCAACTAAGAGACTGTAAATGTTGGCTGCTTACCACTTTCAGAAGCAATCATCCTCTCAGCCATGCTCTGTTCTTCTCTCTTCTGCTGTTTCTGCTTCGACTTTTGCTCTTTTATCTGCAGAGCGAGAAAAAGGAGGAAGCAGACAAAACGTCACACTCCGTCCAGCCGCAGCCACAATCACTGGCGCTTTGGAAATGCTGTGAAAATGTTTCTGAAGCTTTTGGTTGAAACATTTCTTAATTTGCTTGGCTCATGGAGTCGCTGCGTGTTTCTGCAGCTACAGTTTTACTGCAGCTGTAGTTTTGTGCTAAAGAAGAAGAGAACTGAAATACAGGCAGCGAAACAGAAGACTGGTGGTCTGACTTTCACTGTAATGTCATTAAGTCTTGGAGACTCGATGTTGTTTCATTGCTGTGAAATAAGGAAGCAAACAGGGAAAGCAGACGATCTACTGACACTGAGAAACCATAAATACAGACGCAACAATTCAAAGGTTGGAATAGAAATCAGCAGTTTCAGAGGGACAGAAATATAAAATAAATATCTGAAAGCAGTAAACCTACACTGAGGATCATCAAGCTGCTGCGTGTGGATGTGACGATTTCAGACTGGAGTCATGAGGATGTTCCCCACAGCGTCACTGATGCTGATGAATCTGTTGGGACGCGCAGTCAGATCTCACTGCCTTTCCACACATCATCTGCGATGTTTACTATCATTTAATCACATGCTAAATTAACACACAGGCCTCTGCATGCACAGGGAACGGAAACAAGTTTATCTCCCAGTTTACAATCAATTAATAGCATTTCTCTTGAACTCCTCACTAACTGACAATGTTTCACATCTTCTGGTTCAAATTGCTTCTCAGAACAAACACTAATTGGAATTTAAATATCAAGGGTTTAAATGTGCAGATTAATCAGAGCCGATAGGAAATGCGTCGACTTTAAACGCAGAATTTTAACTTTAAATTCAACAGGTGCGACTAATGAATGCAGCAAAACACGATTTCTGAACATGCTTATCGAAGGTCACTGAAGTCATTTTGGTCATATATGAAAGTCAATGACTGAGCATAACATTGAAAAGTTAATTGGTTATTCAGATCAATATGTGAAACATTCACTTCCACTCAACTTTCCATCCGAAATGCCTGGACAGTCTGAACTGAAAGCTTCTCCAGTAACAACGTCTCCCAGTTTATCTTCATCATCATCATCATCAGTGACTGTCGGACACCTGGCAGGTCAGCCATCATTATTTACCCATACCAGGGTAATTACAGATTATTCTTTGTTGCTGGCCTTATGTAACGTTCATTCTGAGATAAACTGTTGTGCTGTGGTTCCCTGTTGTATAAAGACAGAAACATGTTTGTTTAGCTGCTGGTGGCCAGAGCACCTGAAGGATAACAAGTGTAGCTCCAGGACAGGTGTGTGACAATTTCTTGACTTGTTGCTTCAACAAATCTCTGCTAGGAGATTCAGAAAACAAGACAGAGCCGCTAACAACCAGAGAAGTGCAACCAAAACGCTGCTGTCAGAAGCATCAGACACTCGGACAGGCAGAGGGTTAGGATCCTTCACAGCATCTGAAGGATGCCGGGAACCAAACGCTGCGGCTTCTGCTTCCCTCTGATCCTCACACAGCGACAAGATAATGCTGGCTTGTTCTTTTGTCTAGAAAAAGCAGAGCCAGCGTTATGAGGAGTCTTCCTCACTGCATTATTGTGACTGTGGCTGCGCTGCAAAAAGGACTTTTCTCTGCTGTAATGAGTTCCCCAACCAAACTGTACAAGGAGGTGATTATGCAAAAGGCTCAGCTGACTTGGTGGTTTAATGAGAAAGAGAGCAGCAGAGAAATGTTTCCTTTCAATGTAACGACAGAGAAATGAAACGTGAAAAAGTTTGACTCAGGACACTTTAAATTAATTAACTTTGGCACCTTGAACGCCATGGAGTTTAACTACAAAAGACACCTTTCCATTTATTTTTTGATAATGTGCATCCCTTTAATTAACCAGAGCAGTGTTCCCTGTGATTCCCACAGATTACTAATGAACTTTAAAATGGTCATTTTACCATATTTCTAATTATACCCTTATGGACTCCACTTGATATCACTGATGATTAATTGAAAACTGCAACGCTGAGCCAAGCCAGCCACTCAATACTTCATCTAAAATATTCACCTTTTATGGATTGGAAACCCTTCTTCATCATGTCACAAAGATTGGAAAGTTTACATAATTGAAATTAAACTAACGCATCTTCCAAATAAATGTAAGGGTTAAAACATTTACGACTGACTGGTTGCTGCTGCGCTGGTCCAGATATTTTGGGATCTGAAATGAAGTGAGCTCATATTTCATCATGCGACCCGTCTACCTTGATGCCAGAGGCAGCTCTGATTTCAGAAAGTCAGTCACAGCTCGGACACCGTCTGCAGGCATCATTTCATTTCTATAGAGCAGAAACTGCAGTGGAACATAGAGGCAGCAACGCCTGCAATGCCTGCAACGCCGAGGCCAGACAGCAAGAACACGAAAAGATGAAAACCAAGACGCACCAGGCAGAAAGGATCATTCTAATTTAATCCTCAATTTCATTTTAGAGGCACGTTTTAGTCAAAATAAGATGTTAAATCCACAGCAGAGCCAGTTCTTCACATCAGCTATTTGGGTGGCCACCCAGGGAGGCATCATGTTGGGGGAGGAACCAAGAATGAGAAAATAAACAATAACAACTTTGTTTCTCTAGACTTCCTGTGACATTAGTCCTTTAATCCTGGAAATGGTCGTCAGGTGGTAGAAGGCCGACTTTGAAACTGTCTTTATGTGACTCTGCATGTTGAGGTCAGAGTCGGCCTCCAGAACGTTCCATTTGTGTCCAAAGATAAAAACTTTTGTTTCAGTTCAGATGGAAAAAGTAATGGCCCATAAATTCAGAGTCATCATGTGCATCATTATGTGCATCATCATGTGCATCGTCATGTGCATCATCTGCATAGCTCCAGTAGTTTAACCCAGATCTGTGTAAACTCTGAGCTCGCAGGCGAATCTATATATTAAAGAAGAGGGTTCCCCGGATGAGGCCAGGGGGCATCCCACAGATCAAAGGTTACGCATCGACATGAAGACTTGAACTGAGCCGTGTTCAGGTTCGCTAACACCAGAAAACATGGATGACCTCCACGACTCACCATCACACTGAAGCTGGTCTCTGATTGAGATTCCATCCACTGCAACACTTTGTTTCTCTGGTCTGATTTTTAGCTACTCGTTATGCATCTGACATGTCAATATGAAGACTGGCCTCTGCCCTGACCCGACCAGACCTGCACGGTGTCACTGCAGGTCGCAGAGCATGAAGCCATGCTGCAGTCAGGCCTTCACCATGTGCATGCCACTCTCCGTTTCTCCTTCAAATCAAGTAATTGTGGTTCTCACTCACGCCCACAAAGTATCATTACATATAATGGGGAATAATAACCATATACTGACAATCATTCTCTCTCCTCAGAAATAATGGCATCAGTTCACCTGCCCAAAACATGGCCTTAACTCACAGGGATGCATTAAGACACCATTTGCCACCTGGAATCAAGATGAATATCAATCATGATTATGGCTGCTATCTTTAATTATCTGGCCACAAAAATTGTTTAATATGCAAGAGCACCTGGATGCTGTTAGAGAGATTGAGGCTTCATCAGCATTTGCTCTTCAGAAGCAGCTCCGGCCCGTAAAAAACTGAGCTTTATGTCATGTGGAATGGTGAGGGACAGATTGGGAAATGGGCCGCTCCTTTTTTACCCCAGTTTACCGAGAGGCTAGACGTGAGACAGGACAGACACGTCTCTATGGGAAAAAACTACAAGAAGAGGTTGAAAAGAAATGCATCGCATCGTGTTGTGGAGATGATTTCACTGTTTTCTCTAGAAAACAGTAAACCAACATGTTAAAATAATTCCTGTTTTCTAAGTTTGTGCTTTCAGCTAATGATACACCACTATTAAAGAAAAACCAATTACTCTGCACAGCTGGACATCTTTTATATGTACCTTCAGATCTCAAGCATTTGATTGCTAAATAAATACATGCCTGATTTAGACTTTTTTACAGGCTGAAAGTCAGCGGAGCTGGTGACAAGAAAGCAATTAATCACATTATCATGCCAATTAAAACTCAGTCTGCTCCACTGAAGGTAGAGAGGCAGCAAGAGGAAGGAAGACGTAACACTGAGGTACTTCAGGAAGTACATTTAAACCATTAGGTCTTATCTATCACTCTGATTGGTGCTTTGCAGATTAAACACCAAAGTGTGTGTCCTCTAAGAAGTGCAACTAATTAAAACAAACCTTACAGTCTGTATTTATCCATCCAGTCTGACTGAGCCTCAGTTGTGGGTGAAATGTTAATATTTAGATGTGAAAAGTTATGAAGAGGAAAACATCTGCAGATGTTACTACAGAAATCTGGTTCCAAATTGACTGATAGGTTTTACTTAAATGTGATAATGTACATTAATGAACATCCAATGTTGCCATAAATACATCAGTTCTAGCAAAAATACTAGTTTCTCTCCATAAAAACAAACTGCACAAAATACAAGCATTCACACAATCTCTTACATGACAATAATAATTATGCATAGTTGGGAAAAATATTGACTGGATATAGATTATTAAAGACTTATTAAAGATCCATATGCTTATCCTCATCTGAGATACATAGAAATATGTGTTTGCAATATGCAGTTTAATACATACGAATATTTCCTGATAGACATTCATGTCAGGTTAATCAGTTAAGGATAAATCAAATCAAATCAAATCAAATCAAATGTTATTTGTATAGCACATTTCAGCAAGGCATTTCAAAGTGCTTTACATCATAAACACAAGAACACAAAGTCATGCAACATATAATAGACAATATATGTTACATATTACATTTCAAAAACAATTCTAAACAGGTGTGTTTTAGTTGAGATTTAAAGGAAGTCAGGGTTTCTGCTGTTTTACAGTTTTCTGGAAGTTTGTTCCAAATTTTTGGTGCATAGATGCTGAAAGCTGCTTCTCCTCTCTTGGTTCTGGTTCTGGATGCAGAACAGAACCAGAACCAGAACCTGAGAGTCTGGAAGGTTGATACAACAACAGCAGATCTTTGATGTATTGTGGTGCTAAACCGTTCAGTGATTTATAAACTAACAACAGTATTTTAAAATCTATTCTTTGAGCTACAGGGAGCCAGTGGAGGGACTTTAAAACTGGTGTTATGTCTCTATCTTCCTGGTTTTAGTGAGAACAGGATCAGCAGCTTCTGGATCAGCAGCTTCTGGATCAGTTGCAGCTGTCTGATTGATTTGTTGGACAGGCCTGTGAAGATGCTGTTACAATAATCAATGTGACTAAAGATAAACGCATGAATGAGTTTCTCTAGATCTGGCTGAGACATTAGTCCTCTAATCCTGGAGATGTTCTTCAGGTGATAGAAGGCTGACTTAGTAATTGTCTTTATGTGGCTCTGGAGGTTCAAGTCCGAGTCCATCACTACTCCCAGGTTTCGGGCCTGATCGCTAGTTTCAGTTGTAATAACTGAAGCTGTACATTGACTCTAGATCGTTCCGCTTTAGGTCCAAAAATGGAGAAAGTTTTGGCACATCCACACATTTATCTGTTCTAAACATTTATTCAGTGATTGGATGGGGTCAAAGGTCACCTGGTGACATCGTAATGTAGAGCTGAGATATCTGCATAGTTATGGTAGCTAATATTATTTCCTGTTATGACCTGAGCTAGTGGGAGAATATAAATATTAAATAAGAGGGGTCCTAAGATTGAACCTTGGAGTACCCCACATGTGACCTTTGACCTCTTTGATGAGAAGTTTCCAATTGAAACAAAGAAATCCCTGTTCTTTATGTAAGATTCAAACCAGTCGAGCACCGAACCGGAGAGTCCGACCCAACTCTCCAGTCGATTCAGTAATATGTCAAAAGCTGCACTGAGGTCCAACAGAACCAGCACTGTGGTTCTGCCACAGTCCGTATTTATATGGATGTCATTGAATACTTTGACTAGGCCAGTCTCTGTGCTGTGGTGAGCACAAAAACCAGACTGGAAAGTGTCAAAGCAGTTGGTCATCATGAGGAAACTATTTAATTGTTGACACAGTTTTTTCAATAACTTTGCTGATGAATGGGAGGTTGATAAATGTGATTGTGCTTTTAAAATGTCCACTTTATAATCCAAGATTTGCATCTTTTCTAAGGAATTAATTTTTACCTTGCATGGCTTCCATGACAAGAAAACAGAAAATCTGTCTGCAATGAGAGTGACCTCAGAGTGAGATGTTTAGACAGCAGATGCATGACTAATAAATAGACGACAGTCAAGATAAACTCTGAGCCCAGAAACATTTCCAGCCTGCAGAAAACAAGCAGCTCAACCAGCCGCTTGGAGAAAGTCAGTCAGCAGGAGGCCTGCTGGAGACCAGTACGAGAAAGATGTGGTTTAGAACGGCCTGTCATTTGGTTTCAAGGATCTGAGTCAGTTTTTTCTATCAGATTAAACACAATTTAAGGTGATTTTAAAGTGAGAAACTTTTTAATTATTGCAAATCCTCTGGTAATGATTTTTATTTTTATCCTTCAAACAGGACAATCCTGAAGAGATGTGAGGAAATATGACAATGTTGTCATAAATCACTTCACGCTCATCTGCGACGCAGAACTGGAGCCACTGCGCATAAAATGACAGAAGTTCTGCAAAAACACTGAAATTTCTAGAATAACTTATTTTATTTACAAAAAAATAAAGTGGATGTTTTCTGATGTGAAAAATCACAAATTTTGTAAATGTTTTACAAAGTCATAAAAGTGAAATTAATGTTTGAGTTTTTTTGGCTGAAATGTACTAGACTGACACATTTTTCCTAAAATGGCCGAAATGTTATTAACGTCAGAGTGGAAAAGGTTGTGTGGCTGTTCATCTCTGGTTCCAGCTGAACGTCTTCACATCCAGCCTGTGATGATATTTGTGCTTACACAAGAAACAGACTGAAGAACTTCGTCTTCCAGCTGGATATTCTGTGAAGCGGCCGTCCTCTGGAAAAAAAGCTAAAAAATCTCTTCACGTCTCTGTTGATGGGTAGTTTCAGGATTTTGGGAGGTTTTGCAGACTGCAGTCCTCTGGGTTTTAATGTAATCCACCACCTGCTACCGTAAGTTGAAGCAACGTGTCGACACAAGCACAAATTCAAGGTGTTACAAATGTAGAGGTGCAGTTACTTAAGGCATGTAACAAATAGGATCAGGTCTGCTCTGCCTGTTTTATGAATTATTGATGTGTGCATAGATAAAAAACTAAGGTGAATAAACATTCATGTCTCAGCTTTGGAGCTGCTCTTCACCATCTGCAGCAAATATTCGCTAAAGATATAATAAAATACTGAAAAGCCTGGCATGTTGTTCAGTCTGAAGGTTTGATGTTTCCTGTAAATCGTCTCCCAGCGTCGGAGCGGACGACTCCTCCGCGCTCCCCTCTCAGACTTTGGGTTTCCAGCCACTGATCCTGACAGTGGGCCCCTCCAGGGGCCTCTGCATCAAGTGGAACCATTTTGACTGGTCCTGACTCAGGGGGCCGCAGCGTGACTCCAGAGGGGAAGAAATGAGCAAAGCGGTCACATTGTAAGCTGCACCACACGCTCCCGATCCGTTCCTGTTAGCCGACTGGCTGGCTTGAACCTCGCCTTAATGAGATGCAGCAACACTCAGACACATGTAGCACGTCTGCTCTAATTACACAAGAAAGCTTTTTTGTCTCTTGCAATCCGTTCCGGCATCATGAAATTCACACCAAATCTTTTTTTTTCTTATTTTCATCTCTTTCATCTGTAAAAGAAAGAAACCGGTGTGATGAGCAGAGACAGCTGCAGCCTGGCAGCAGAAAGCAAAGACTGTCATGTTTATGCTAAGGATGATGATCGGACTCAGAACAAATACGAGACTTCTTTCTTCTCTTTGTGCTGATCTCACATGGATATTTCAGAGATGTGTCAGGTAATTCACTGCAGAAGATTCATTTTCACTATCAGCTGTAAATGGACATTTCTTGTCATAAAGTGTTATTGTTTCAGTGAAAACTACAGATCACTGTGATCCTACTATATTTACTGTGCTCGTCAGTGGCATGGACACCATTTTATTGCTTTTCTTGGATGCATTTGAAGTGTTGTTTTTCAGGGTGGAACATTTTGCAACACGATTTAGTGTTGGCCACATTTATTTAAGTTAACCAAGTCTAGACGTCCTTTTTCTGCTTCCACCACCACAAACTGCAGCTCTGCTCCTCCTCCATCAGCTCTGCACACGGCTGTGCCTGAATAGGCCACTTCCTCTGCTGGGATAACCAGGCAGCATTGTTGCGTATTTGTGCACTGCTGCCACCTAGTGGCCGGAGGCTTGTTGCTATTGTTTCATTTACTTTATTGTTGTTTTCTGTGTTTTCCCTGGTTTCCTCTAAATGACATTAAACCATTCAACTAGTGGAGTGGATGTATATACAGTATTTGAGCCTAAATGTGCATTTTTTAAAATCTGTGTTAAAATTTAATTCAAACTTTTGCACCAATTTCTTGCTGTTGACATTCATTGATTGTATTTCCTGCATTATTATTCTACCCTGGTGAGAGAAAGGTCTGAATGCATAATTAAAACTCTAGTTATTAAGAAATTAATGCCCTTGAAGGGGAAATGGCAGAAACTGCAATTTATGCTACTTATGCATCAACGCATTACAAATCTACATGAAGAAATTTATTGTCTGAGTGAGTTTTTCTGGAGTGTTGACTGACCATAGTTCAATTATTCCTGATTAATTACTACAGACACGTTTAAGGTTTAATTACTGTTTGTTCAATTACAGCCGCACAAAATAATCTAGATGGAAATTAAGCTCATTTAGAAAAATTAAGGTGGTTATGAAATAATTCACAATATTTATTAAAGTTGCTAGTTTTTTTTTTTTTAAGTTACCAAACGTTTTGCAGAGGTCGTCATGTAAATGAAGAATAGTTTGCAGTTCTTAGCTTCACAGCATTTCTCCAACTCTGCAGATGTTTTCTGCTAACAAACCGTTTGAAACAGGTTTTCTATTATTTGCTTCTATTCCTGTTTTACCTTCTAATTAAGAAGGTGACAGGCTAAGATTAAGGGGCTGAGGAAATATTTGGTAAACAATTTTAATAAAAGGCTATTAATTTTAATCCCAATGTACTGCTTCCCCATAGTAGCATGTTGGGTCCCCTGGTGTGTTTTATTTCCATCCCAGTTCACTTCCAGGGTTGCACGTCGCTGCAGCAGCTCCAAGTGACTGATTGCTGTTATTAGTTCTATCCTGGTGGGTCGGCTTTCTGCAAGCCCTCAAAGGCGCTGGCTGGTGCTAAAGGCCTCTAAATGTGGATCTCAGAAGGTCAATTTTCATACTGAATAAAATAGAAATGTTCAGGGAGATAATTATAAAAGTCAAATCCTGAATTTTTTAATTCTGCAAACTAGATTTCTAGGTTAAAAACTCATCACAAAAGTCGTGTCTGTGTTCAGTTCTGAGGTTTAAATTAGCAGCAGCTTCCAGAAAGTCTCCAGAAAAGCTGCACATTCAAACAATAGCCTCCAGTTTCATTTTATGACTGTTTCACAGCCATAAATATTCTGCAGGTATATAAGAGCCAAGTTACTTTCACTGCTCTCTCTGCATTTCCCCCTCCAGGCACTATACAGCACCATTACACTTTCTTGCTTCACAGTAATTGGTATCATGTGTTCTTTTGATTTAACTGACCGCTGGACGTGTCTCTCACTGTTTATCTGGAACTGCTGGACAGTGTGCGTGTTAATCACCAAACGGATGCAGGTGATGATGTCATGGGGACAAATATGGCTTCCAGGATCACTGGACACCAAACTGACAGTTTTGGTAGGCGCTGCCTCCCCTTCAGCTATCCATAGCGGGTCTATGAAATATGGACAGCAGAAAATTGAGATTCATCAGGCACGCCTGCCTTGCTCACTGAAATCTATATTCAATTTTAGAGCATCTGTCATGGCGGTGGCAGGCCGAGGCATGCTGGGATTGAGAATCACTTAAGTGCTCTGAAATTGTATGTAGTGGGTAAAAAAAATCTCTATGTTTATCTCTCAGTGTATTTGCCTGGTGATCTGCTGCAGCTCTTTCTTATTCTATATCTTTGGGTGAATTGGTGTAAGGAGAGGCTTGGCCAGCAAACAGAAAGGCTTTTTGATTCACAGATGAATCACAAGAGTTTTTCAGCCTGTAAATTCAGCCTGAAGCCAAACTGAGTCTAAGATTTCAGACGTTTGCTGTTTCCATTCCAGCGAAACCAGTTAATATACAGTGATATAGCTGGACATGTTTTGATGGATGTGTTCAGATACATTTAAGACATGATGTTTCAACCTTATGTCAACATGAGGAGCTGCTTTGCTGCAGGAGGAACGGCTGAACTTCATAACACAGATGGCATCATGAGGAAAGAATATCATGTGGAAATATTGACGCAACATCTAAAAAGCTCAGGACAGTGAGTCAGAATGGAGGTCCAAATTTAACTTAAAGAAAGTTCAGTCCATGTTTTAGTGTGAGCGCCACAAAATCTGATCCCAATCCTGCAAGTCCTGAAAACCTGACCCAGTCAGGCCGGTTCTGTCAGCAGGACTGGACCAGAACTCCAGAAACCTGGAGGTCTGACCCAACAGAGAGGTCAAAGGCAGCGCCACCAAATACTGAGTTCAAAGACAGTAAGAAATAAATTCAGCGTATTATTTCTCTCATTATTGAGCCATTTACCAAACAGAACAGATTAATAATCCTGACTGCTTTTCTGTAAATGCATAAAAGCTCTTAACCCTGGAAGACCAAAGGCTCTTACTGAAAATGATTTCCTTAATGTCTCATGTTTTGCTAAACGGTCGATAATCATCTGAAGAAACTCCAATATTGGAATTATTTAATGTTTCCGTGCAAAATAAAACCAAATAAAAATGTGAAATCATATTCCGGCTACATGCAGCAACAAAGACAGATCATCACTTTAAAACGGCAGACAGGATCAGATCTCCAGAAAAACAGACTGGTTTCCTCTCTGAGGTGTTCGTGATTAAGAGGAAGGAATTGGCTAATTATCTTCAGAGCATCGGGGCACAAAGGTCAAGGTTTTAGCTGCAGGTTTGGTTTCCAGCGGCTGTGCAGCAGGTCAAAATGAGGCTGAGCATTCTCATTAGCGGCCATTAGGCTGAAAATCTGTCAATAATAGAGCTGCTGGAGCCGCGTGTCCTTCTGACACACAGCATTAAACCTGTGGCCCTCTGGCCGGGCCCCGCTCTCTCACCTGACGCTTCCCTTCTCTGATGATGGAGGAAATATGAAATCTGCTGGTAATTGTTGCTCTCATCTGCTGACCTCAGTTTGTTTCACCACAGCTAAAGCTCAGCCGACTTTCCACAGGAGCGCAAAATCTGGAAGGATTACAAAACATCTTTGCTACAAAGTGAAACTTAACATGGAAATAAACTTTCTGGTTGATGAAACTGTGAATAAGTTACGTAGCCTCCCATCTTTACCAGCAGGAGTTTAATGAAACGTTTCCGTCTCTGAATGTGGAGAAGAAGAATGTTGACGTCACAGCAGCGCATTGTTTATGGAGTCGTTTATGGATCGATTTTAACGTTTATTTAGCCCTGAAACAGCATCGTCACAAGGTCCCAACAGCACAAAGTAAGCTAATAAAAAGCAAACAGCCAACAGCAATGGCTTTATGTGGAGTGTTGAACTGCAATTTCTGTTTGGAGTCTGAATGAGAAACGATGAGCTTCACTGATACAGACTTCTTTCATCTTTTTATGGTTATGATTTTCATTCATTGTTTATGTCCAAATTTACTGCGTCTGGCTTTTTCTGGTGCAGAATTATGACACTTCTCACATTAAAAAGTCTCTGACCGGCTGTGAAGTTTGGTCACATCAGATAAATCACAACATGAGGCTTCAGTCTGCAGACAACAATCAGACACGTTTCCAGAATATGAGCTCATATGAAGTGGCTCAGATCTGACAGATCAGAATCGGGCCGTTCAGTCGGCCGGGAGGAAGCACATATGGGTCACATTTTCCTGCTGTCGTTTCCTGTGTACATTTTGTGTAAAATTGTTTAGTTCTGCAATATTTTGAAATCATCGCAGAGCCTGTTTAGGCAGAACCGGGTTTCATCAGTCGACCGTTCAGGTTTAAATTCATCTCAGTCTGCCAGAAATAGCAACTGAAAGCTTAACAATTTTAACCAGCTTTACAGTTTATACATCTATTTTAATAAAATGTCCAACTTTGATAGACATCCAAAATTACCAAGGAGTCAATGAATTTTATTGCATCAGAATAAACTAGCAAATAAATTTGTGGCAGGCATGTTATTGTATAAATATATTTTTAATAATTTCACATGTAGATTTTTGCTTACTGGAGGAATTCAGCTCCTCCGTCTGTTATTGTTCAAACATAAAATGACTTCCATGTTTCGCCATCAGTCTGTCTGCAGAATGGCCGCCGTAAAGCTCTTTATTAGTCTGTGGTGAACAATGAGCCGTGTCAGCTGACAGAGGGAGACCCCCACTCCTCATTTCCAAACACTGGAACCCAAGGAAGTGACAATCAATAGAAATGCTTCATTTGTTTTATGTGCTGCACACACTGCAGCACAAACAGACTCCCATCACGTCGTCGTTTTAACACATTTCCACCCACAAACGCGCCATTTGTTGAGTCCGCAGGCTTGTTATAGAGACCAGATGCAAATGATTACAACAAAAAACATTTATATGGTTCTGTGTGCAAGACTTTCTCAACCAGTTACTCTTAAAATATTTAATATTATGCAAAACAAGAGTCAAACAGTGAAGGTGAATGTTGGCGTTTTGTGGATACAAGTAAGAAATTTGTAAAAAAATCAAAACATCTGAACAACGCGCGCACATTGAGAAAAGGTACGTCCACTGACCCGGTCAGACTGACGACTGGACTCAGAAGTAGAGACCAGTCTCTGCAGACATGATATTTATTTTGCTGAAGGAACCTGAGCTGCGTAGATTTGGACGAGGCAGCTGACGAGATTCGATCCAGATTAAATGGACAATAATAGATGAAGATGGAAGTTTAACTTGTATATAAAATACAAAAATTGGATCTTTTACCCTGCAGGGCAAAAAGAGTCAGAGTATTCTGGTTTAGTTAGTTTTTCCATTTGATCAATTTTTGATCAAATGGAAAAACTATTGATGGGACATCAGTGCATTTCTACTTCAGTTAGTTTTAATTTTGCATCCATCTATTAATGTAAATCAAACAGCTTGATGACCAGAAAGTGTCATTTGTCAGATTCATTCTCACCATAATTCATTAGAATCCATTTTAAATGCGTTTTGATTTATTGATGTATTATAAAACATTCAGAATCTAATCAGCTTGATTTCATTGATCAATGAGCCCTGAATGGACATCCTGCTGAGTTTCCTACTTTTCATTGGATGCAACAATTTTACAAAGAGTGTTGACATTTTTAATTATTCTCAGCAGTTCTTTAGAAACGTTTCTCAGATTTGGTTCGATTTGGGTGAGTTAACTGAGAAAAGTTATGAGGAAAAACAGCCTCATTCACACAGAACCTCATAATGAGAAGCAGCCTTTTAAAAAAACTATTATTGTGAGGTTTGTTCCAGAGCAACTTAACAAGATTTTCAATAATGTGTATCTTTATGCTAAGTTTGATGCTGGATGTTTAATAGGCAGCTGATTCCTGAAACCTTTTTAATAAGCTGACTAAATAAAAAATGCTCTGCAGATACGTCTGTGCTGCGGTCACCAGCAGGAGGCGCTACGTTTCCCGCCAGCAGGAGGCGCTTCTGTGCCGTGCTCATGTGTTTTCCATGTGTTTTTGCTTATCTTGGCCGCTATGATGCCTGACATGAGCTTCCAGGTTGTGGAGAGGCAGGTTATTGGTCGGTAGTTGGGGACTGGACCTTTGATGGATCCTTCAGTTAACCATTCAGGGTGAGTCCCACTTTGTAGCAGCTGGTTCATTCAGCTCTGTTTCGCTCATTGGGGCCGTGTATCCCGTCACTGGGTGGGGACTTGTAGTTAAGTCCCCATAGTTCTGACATCCGGGTTCCTCCCTTTTGCCGTAGCATTTGTGTTGTATCTCGTCAATCTCAAGTTGTGATAGCAGTTGCCGTTTGCGGATGTTGGAACACTGAGCTACTAGTTGTTTAGCGCTTAGTGTTGACTGGGGATGTCGAAGTAACCATTCCTTCCCCAGTCTTTGCATGTAACCTCTCTCACTAGGGTTACTTGAGTAGTAGCATTCCAACAGATCCACATTTTCATCTCTCGCCCATTTCCGTCTTGTTCCAGTAGCCCATTTGTCATCAAGGTGCTCTGGTTCCCCAACACCTGACGCAGACCTTGTTTGGCCGGGCGACGTCTGAGCCGGCATGTTACGCAACTTAGTATCTCTCATGGTATGAGGTAGGCAGTAGCTTGAAGGGTCTTGCCTAAGGACCCAGACTGGATTCGAACCCTGCCCTCTCGGGTGATATACTGATGCCTTATGTATTGAGCTATCCAGTATTACTACTGCTATATATATATATATATATATATATATATATATATATATATATATATATATATTATATATATATATATATATTATGTTTAACTACAGACAGAAGTTGATGTTGCAGTGATATTATTTGGAAGCAAACTGTTTGCTGAGTTAATGTTCATTTCATGAGCAATTCATTTTAAGCTCCCATCTATAAAAATGAAATCTGAAATTAAAATTATATTCTATTGTCCTTCAGTGAGATAAATCACCCAAAAGGCAGGCAGCTGTAATCAACTCCATCAACGTTAAAAACATTTTAATCAGTCTGGATGGAAGTTTTCACACCCTTACAGTTTTATTCAGTTTTTATTGTTTTGCCACAGGTAAACATTTCAGATTGTTACAGAAATGTCAATATTAAACTAAAAGGGCCTGATTAAAAAAATCTAATGCACTGAATTAATTTTGAAATGTAATCAAACTCTGGAAGAAGCAGAAGGATAAGTGAATGCTCAACAACAAATCCTCTGATATCAGAGGAAAAGAGAAAGTCGTCAAACTGTCGTTAATCTGGTCCAATCAGGAGAAACGTCACCAGTTTGATTCTGTAATCCCAGCCACCTTCTGAATGGAGGGAAGACTTTCTAGCATCTCTCAGCCTCCTTCATGCTGTCAGTCAGGTGCTGTTTAAGCGGTTCTGTCCAACCAGCGGCGTGTCCAGAACCCGGTTCTGTCCAACCTGCGGCGTGTCCGGAACCCGGTTCTGTCCAACCAGCGGCGTGTCCAGAACCCGGTTCTGTCCAACCAGCGGCGTGTCCAGAACCCGGTTCTGTTCAACCAGCGGCGTGTCCAGAACCCGGTTCTGTTCAACCTGCGGCGTGTCCGGAACCCGGTTCTGTTCAACCTGCGGCGTGTCCAGAACCCGGTTCTGTCCCAACCAGCGGCGTGTCCAGAACCCGGTTCTGTCCAACCACGGCGTGTCCGGAACCCGGTTCTGTCCAACCAGCGGCGTGTCCGGAACCCGGTTCTGTCCAACCAGCGGCGTGTCCGGAACCCGGTTCTGTCCAACCAGCGGCGTGTCCGGAACCCGGTTCTGTCCAACCAGCGGCGTGTCCAGAACCCGGTTCTGTCCAACCAGCGGCGTGTCCAGAACCCGGTTCTGTCCAACCAGAACCGGGTCGTTGCTGTTCCCCAGTGGACAGTTCTTTGCTCATGGATTCGTTGTCATTTGTCAGCGATGTGAGCGAACCAATTACAGGACTGTTCACAGGCAGCACAACACGCTCATTCATTATTTATACAGATCCTAACAATGAATGCCGGAGACAGCTATTCTTCACTCGTTCCCCAGGAGATTCTACATGCATGCTGACGACTGTCGATAGGAGGAGAGTCCCACAGAACGCATCCCAACACGACATTTAGGGATTTATTACTCTGACCGCATGGAATAAAGAACCAGAGCAACTCTCAGCGTTTTAAAAGTACAATTAAACCAAAGCAATCTCTGAAATCACTTCTTCTACTTGATAGATGCAGATTTCATTTTGCAGTTTTAGTGGATCCCAAGACTTCAGAGAGTCCAACTAATTTATTAAAATCATAAAGAGTTCAGACTTGTACTATGCCCAGTTAAAGCACAAACATTTGGTGGTTTAGTCGGCTGCCATGTTTACTCTGACCAACAGAAATCACCAGGAAGAAAACCTGAGACTGGAGCTTCTCCTTCCAGCAGGACCAGCAGCCTGAATATCCAACCAGAAAGGCAACAGAATATTTATGACTTGGGATGGCCTAGTCAAAGCCCAGAAATAAATCTAGCTGTGTGTCTGGCAAGTCAAAAACAAACTGTTGTATAAAAATGAGCAAAATTTCAGTCTCTAGATATTGATAAAGAAATATTTGTAAAAAATTTAACAAAATCTAAAAAAAAAATGTCTAATTCATTCGACATTTTTGGCATCATTGTCTTGTTTTAAATATAACATGGAAAAAGTTGCACAAACATCAACCATTAACTAAATAAACTGAGTTTTGAGCCGCTGACAAATTCTCCAGTGAGACCAAACCATCTGCTTCTGTTAGCAGTGAAACCCACAGAAGAGGAAAGTGGAGCCTGGAGGTCAGAGAGTCTGGAGACTGTTGGCCAACATGAGAGAGTGACGACTCCATTAGGCATTCACCAAACCACACACTTTACCAGGATGCCTTCAAACGGCTCTTCTTTCAAAGCCAGTCCAGCAGACACAAACAGCAGTAAATAAATCAGACTGGATCACGTTTCCTACCTGGAGCGTCCGACCGTTTACCGACAGCAGCAACGCTCCGTCCACCACGACGCAACCAGAACCGGACAACCTGAGGCAGCAACCGCCGGAGCTATTTTAAGTCCTGAACTTCATCTTCCATCGCAAGTCTCCCAAAAATGTTGAATACTTTGAAATGAAACAGACACAAGAAGTAAATCCAACACAGATCCAAAAGTTTCCTATAAGATCAGAAGACAGAGGAGATTTTTCCAAGCAGGACTGAGAATTTATTTGTTGGGTGGTGCAGGGAGGGGGTGTGATGGAGGGGAGTGCAGGGTTGCACTTCTGGTATCAGGTGTCTCCTGCACTTTTCAAGAGAGATGGTAATGCCAGCATGTGGGCAAATTAAATGGAGAGACAGAAAAATGCATTATTGATCAGGGTGAAGCAGAAGTGTCTCGCTCACAGTGCGGGATCAGGTTTGGGTTCAGGGTAATTAATCCTCCGGCCTGAATAAAAGCACAAGAACTGATCCGCAGCCCGTCTCTGCTTGTGTTTAAGTCTGTTTTTGCCTCAGCGCTGTGAAAATAGGTCGCTAGCTCGTGGGCAAAACCGGTCCAAGGCACCACTGGGATAGCTGGGGCACACTTAAACGCACACATAGCGTTTCCTGCTCATGAACACCCACAAGCACGCAGAGAACTGGGTAGGAAGGTGAAACAGACGCAGAGAGCACCTGTGCATCTTTCTATTCTGCCAATTTGAGCGAAGCAGGTGTCATATTTAGCCTGAAAAGTGAAGCGTAATGAGGAATTAGACTCTGTGATGCTGCTCACAAGACAGAATCCGTTCATCAGAGAAACCGAGACGTTCATTTTCTTTTGTCCTTTATTTGCTTTGTTCCTCACTAAAACATCAGAATAAACACAACCCTCAAATTTTCTCCATCTGCCTTTTTTTTTTGTTTATGGAGCCCCTTGCAAAGCATTTTTACCTAATTTGCACTGGAAAGTCTGGACTTTGAGTAGGCCGTTCTGACACGTGAATCTGCATGTCTTTCTGGACGGTGACCTTTCACCCCACCAGACTCCAACAGCTTTTCAGACCATAATTTACCTCCATCCATCCTCCCTTCACCAGGCCACTGCCTTTGATTCTCATCACCCTTCCCTGCTCCATCTGGGATTCCTCCCATTGAGCTGCATTTTTCTGGTTGAATTTTAACCAATCGGTGATCAGGAGGGGGATCTCTGGTTACATCACATAGGTCATTGCTAAACTTTAGCCAGGCTAGCCTTCCCTATCCCCTCAGGATGATGCTGCCACCACCATGTTTCACTGGGAAATATTAGGGCGATGTGTGGACAGCGTTTTGCAGGAAGGGCCAGTTTTCCTGTCACCTGAGCGAAGTGGCTTCTGCTCCATGTTTGCTTCTGTGGCTTGAGGTAAAATTTTAAATTTAAATGGATCTTATGAGATTTATAAGATTTCCCACTTTCTCCAAATAATCAAGTTGGTGAAGTGCATCACTAACAATTATCCTGCTGTCACAGTCTTCCTCCTGAGCGGTGCATCTCTGCAGTCCATCCAGAGTAACCATGTTTGTCTAGAATTCTCAAAATGAAAACACAGACTGATTTGTAGTCTGACGTTTAAGAGACCTTTTCTTGTATTCTTATTCTCCGTTAGTTTTAGGCCAGATGCTGCTTCCACTCAACACAAAGGCCCAGTTATGTTTGTATACATTTGCAAGTCATTATTGGTCATCATGAATTCTAGTGCAAAGAACTGCAGCAGATGGTCATCTTTATGCACTTAGAAATTAAAACACATGAAAAGATCCCATCAGCAGGTTTATGATGCAGTGGGATCCACGGTGTGTGTGGGCTGATGCTGCGCCTCTGCATTCCCACGACGTCTCCACTGCGTTTACAAATGCCGACACTTTCTTCCATATTGTAGACGTTTTCATGCAGGATGTTTCTTTGTTGATCTAATGAGTCGTATTAATATAATCCTTCTCGTTCTCCTGCTATCTTTAAAAGACACACATGGTTCACACACAACCATCCGCTGCAGATACCACCTATGTTTTTCCAGAACAACTGTTCCATCCGTCTTTCCGAGTGTCACCCAATTAAAGCTTTTTGCCCGTGATGAAATGAACCAATTAAGCAAAGCACTTCTGCTTGGGCAGAGATCCATCTCCTAATGGGTGAGACTCGCTCAAAAGAACGCTGCGTCTGGATCGCCTCTGCACCTCATTATCATGCGGCTAATAGCCATCACTCACACCAACGAGGCTCACACTCGCACCAAGCAAATGGGCATCCATCCATGAGCTTCGCTGAATCATAATGCTCCAACATTTGATTATCTGGAACACAACACAAACATGGTCCATGGTGGCCATAAAATTAGATGGGTTCAACAGCATAAATACTCAACGCTGAACCTTTGTTGCAGAAAATAAGATGATAAAGGGCAGAACTGAATCAGATAATATTAGAGTGAATCATTATTTATCTTGATTTAAATTATCTCCTGACTCAAGTCTTTTTGCTCCAGGTAAATCATTCGCCATCAGCTACAGGGGGAGAAATCACCTTCTCATGGTGGTTAAAGAAACACATCAATTATTCAGATTCAGAATTTAAATATTAATCTTAAAAACTTGTATTGGAGTATTTTTATATTATGCAGTCCCTGCTGAGAGTATTGTGACTGGATGAGGGAAATATCTCAGCAGCGCCACCTGCCTGTGACAAATTTACAGTTCAGTTTCAAACTGGTCATCTTTCCTTTGGTTGGTTGTAAAAGATGAACGAAGAAAATTCAACTCATAAAACATAGAACAGAGTGAAACACTCAACATTAAATCGGAAGTTTTCAGTTTCACCTGTTAGTGTAAAAGGAAATATCATCTTTATTGGCCCTTACAGAGGTTTTTTAATGTAGAATCAGAAACTTTCTTTATAGATCTGTGACACGTTTTGATTTATGTTAGAAATTTCAGGATGATCTTTTCCCATAAGGTCAACATTTGATCAGGTTTGTGGGTCTAACAGTGTTAGCAGAATGGAGGACTTTACTTTAACTGAATCAGCTGAGCCGTTCTAAGACATTCCTTCTTGCGTCGCTCCAACACACTGGGCTCTTTACGAGGCGCGGTGCGGCTAACCGGTTTAGCCCCCTCCATCATGAGCCGCCGCTCTGACTGATCACAGCTGAGGCAGCAGGTTTCAGGTCCTGCTAACATCTTCGTTTGGCAGCTGGAAATCTAACCTGACCACAAGAGTCTGACCCACTTCCACGGGATTTTGTTGCCAAATTATCCAGAACCTTCAAATGGTTCTACTGAAAGACTCGGGTTTCATTGCAGCCGTTTAGAAAACAAGTAGAATAAATGAGAGTAAAACCCTGGAAAAGAGTGACAGGCTAAAGCAGCAGAAACACCAGCTGGGACCCTTCCAACCGAAACACACTCACCTCTGAAGGCGCTTTATTGTCAGGATGATTTCTGAATGCAACAACAAAAGGCTCATTATGTTTTGTTCCATAGAGGACAAAACATGAGCTTATTAAGTCTGGACAGCAAGTCTGGTGTAGTCGGGTGTTTCCAAATCAGATAAATGATCATTTTTTAAGACCTCATTTGGTTAATCACGGCGTTTGGTCATGACCAAGGCATGTTAGTCTGAGGGAGGGCGGAGCTCTACGGAGGGCGGAGCTCTGAGGGAGGATGGAGATCTGAGGGAGGGTGGAGATCTGAGGGAGGGCGGAGCTCTGAGGGAGGGCAGAGCTTTGGGGGAGGGTGGAGAACTGAGGGAGGGTGGAGATCTGAGGGAGGGCGGAGCTCTATGGAGGGAGGAGCTCTGAGGGAGGGCGGAGATCTGAGGGAGGGTGGAGATCTGAGGGAGGGTGGAGATCTGAGGGAGGGTGGAGATCTGAGGGAGGGCGGAGCTCTATGGAGGGAGGAGCTCTGAGGGAGGGCGGAGATCTGAGGGAGGGTGGAGATCTGAGGGAGGGTGGAGATCTGAGGGAGGACGGAGCTCTGAGGGAGGGCAGAGCTCTGGGGGAGGGCGGAGATCTGAGGAAGGGTGGAGCTCTGAGGGATGGCGGAGCTCTGAAGGAGGGCGGAGCTCTGAGGGCAGAGCTCTGAGGGAGGGCGGAGCTCTGAGGGAGGGTGGAGCT
Organism: Poeciliopsis prolifica; assembly: GCF_027474105.1. Classification (NCBI taxonomy): domain Eukaryota; kingdom Metazoa; phylum Chordata; class Actinopteri; order Cyprinodontiformes; family Poeciliidae; genus Poeciliopsis; species Poeciliopsis prolifica. Next base: position 43,908 of record NW_026562574.1, on the reverse strand, counting down.
CTGAGGGCAGAGCTCTGAGGGCAGAGCTCTGAGGGAGGGCGGAGCTCTGAGGGAGGGCGGAGCTCTGAGGGCGGAGCTCTGAGGGAGGGCAGAGCTCTGAGGGCAGAGCTCTGAGGGAGGGCGGAGCTCTGGGGGAGGGTGGAGATCTGAGGGAGGACGGAGCTCTGAGGGATGGCGGAGCTCTGAAGGAGGGCGGAGCTCTGAGGGCAGAGCTCTGAGGGAGGGCGGAGCTCTGAGGGAGGGTGGAGCTCTGAGGGCAGAGCTCTGAGGGCAGAGCTCTGAGGGAGGGCGGAGCTCTGAGGGAGGGCGGAGCTCTGAGGGCGGAGCTCTGAGGGAGGGCAGAGCTCTGAGGGCAGAGCTCTGAGGGAGGGCGGAGCTCTGAGGGCGGAGCTCTGAGGGAGGGCGGAGCTATAGGAAGGGCGGAGCTCTGAGGGAGGGCGGAGCTCTGAGGGAGGGCGGAACTCTGAGGGAGGGTGGAGCTCTGAGGGCGGAGCTCTGAGGGAGGGCGGAGCTCTGAGGGAGGGCGGAGCTCTGAGGGAGGGACTTCATCACATGGAAACTTTTCTGTCCTGGAGAATCGTCACACTGACAGTTTGAAGGTGACCGGCTCATCATGCACAGCAGAACAGCAGCGTGCGTCACGCCTGTGAACAGGAAACTTTTCCAAAGTCCCCTCAGCGTGGACCGACAAAGACGTCACATTTACTGATTTTAAAAGCTGATTGGCTGTTTGATCACTTCAGGGTCACTTCCTCTCAGCTCGATTCCAGGTGGCAGAAATAAGTTTTGAGAATAAAATTGCCACTCGTGTTTTTTTACTTCAGCTTGGGTTGTGCTGATGTTAACTCTAATGTGTAAAACAACCTCTGCTTTATGTATATTAGTGCTGTACTGTATGCATTTTCATACAGTAACAACATTGTTTCAAGGTTATAGAGTGTAGCTTTTGTCCAATTTTGAATTTTGCATAGTGGAACAAAACTCCTGAGAGGCGTAATTTGCAGAAACCTGAGGTGGAGTGGGCACCAGCGGCTCACTTTACCCCCAAGAACAGCAGCTTTCAGCAAAGAGGCAAAGACAAGGTTAGAGCTGAGCCGCTACGCTGAAATATACACACAAAATATGCTGCAGGCAATTCGTAAAGATCCTTTAAAGAACCACAAAAAGGCCAAAAATATGTCTTCTTTAGAAATATGAAAAATCTCGTTATGCTTGTTATCAAAAGCCTATCAATGTTTTATTTTTCTCACATCATTCAATATTCATTAAAAGTGCACTGGAAGCTCATATTTTAACTATTTATACTTGTTTACTTACAGCTTTGACCTCAGAATGATTACATTATCTATAATTTGTAGAGCGTGCTCACATTATGAATATTTCATGGCAGAGGTCTGAATCCTGCCCTGAAGATTCACAAGCAGCGTAAAGAAGCATTAAAATGTTTCGACGCTTCCGTTAAAACCAATAACAAATAAGAAATGCAAAACTAGACTCTGTAAATATAGGTGACACAGAAATATAAATGTCCAGAAAGATCCAGCGATGCTTTAAGAGGTCATTTGATCCTGAATTTAATCGATGACGTTCCTCCATTTAGGTATTGAAAAATAGATACGCTCTGCTTAATGTCGTTGTTGTGTCTCTATACTTGGACAAAACTCTTCTCTCATCATGTGTGTTTGCATGTGTGTGTGCGTGTGTGTGTGCGTGTGTGTGTGTGTGCGTGCATGTGTGTGTGCGTGTGTGCGTGCATGTGTGTGTGTGTGTTTGTGTGTGTGTGTTTGTGTGTGTGTAAGTGTGTTTGCATGTGTGTGTGTAATCACAGCCTGTATCTCTGAGATTAGCTCCCTGTTCTCTCGCTGCCTGAATCTGTGGATGTACAGTAACGATTCGAGTCGAAGCGTCTGAACAGATCTCCTTTAAATCCTTTAAATTCTCACGTTCTGATTTATTAAGATGCTCTGCAAGCCGCACCGATAAGGATGCGTATTTATACACATACACAACACAGGCTCCATATTTTACATTTTGGTAACATTATGCAAAATAAATCAACCTTATTTATGCATTTAAAACTACAGCACCCCCCAGTTCAGCCCCTTTCTGCCCCTGCTCCTGGTTCTGCTCCTTGTTCTGCTCCTGCCCCTGGTTCTGCTCCTGGTTCTGCTCCTTGTTCTGCTCCTGCCCCTGGTTCTGCTCCTGGTTCTGCTCCTTGTTCTGCTCCTGCCCCTGCTCCTGCTCAGCCTCAGGACTCTTGTCGAGTTCATGCTCTTTTCTTTCATCCAATCAGAAGTGGAAATGCAGCAGTGCTCATTTTTCTGACAGGCTCTTAACGCTGAGTGCCTTGTGCTTTTCAATTCTTTACGCCTCTAAGTGTTAATGGGTGAAGTGTCCCTATTACTTCTTTTCTCATGAAGACAGACTTAAACCTGCAACAGTAAAAATGTTCACAGTCTGTCTGTTAAGAAACAGCAGCTTGAGAAAATTATGGTCTGAAATTATATGCAGTCAAATTTTGACAGAAGATTTTGATGAAAGTTTCACACAATCATCTGGATGGATGGATTATGACCTTCTCTATTTATTAGAGATTAATCCCACACAGACCTAGAATAACAACTGCTTGGTCAAAATTTGGTTCCTCCATTCAAACACAAAACCTGTTAAAGGAAAGATCCAATCGGGTCCAAAACCCCGCTCCACCGAACATCCCAGAGGAGGATGAAGATCCGACACACACACACACACACACACACACACACACACACACACACACACACACACACACACACACACACACACACACACACACACACACACACACACACACACACACACACACACACACACACACACACACACACACACACAGTCATACAAAAATATCAGCAGCAAAGCCAGTGTTTCCACCAGGGGCCTGAAAAGATTAATCGGGTAATTGATTATTAAAATAATCTTTTACTATTTCAGTAATCGATACACAAACCAGAGTAAACAGACTCTGGAAAAATCCTTTTGCTGACAGAAATTAAGCCAAAACTGCACAAAAATACACATATTTTGCATTTATGATAAAAACCCCAGAGTTGTGAAAGGTTCACATTCTGTAAAAATCTCCAATTAAGCTCCTTTAGTTATGTAATTATTAAACACAGAATTAAAAAAATAATCAGCAGAATGTTCACTACTGAATACAATTGTTTCAGTCTTATTTAAAAAAATAATTTGATTATTTATTAGCATCTTTTAATATATATGTATTGTTTAATACATGTGCCAATTTTTGTGCTAATTTTGTGTGAATGTGCCAAATTTTTTTTTTTCAAATAATCAATAAATGATCGATCACTAAAACAATGGCTCCAGTTGGTTTGGCCTCCAGATCTCCCTGATTTAATCAATAAACTGAGATTCTCTGGACTAGTCAGTTGGATGTTGCTCTCTGATGGAAACGTTCCTGCAACCAGGTGAAAAACAGAAAAACAAAGTTAGACAGCAGGAAAGTTAGAGAGAAAACTAAACAAACACCAGGCCAGAAACTGCATCACAAACTTCCAACAAGCTTTGCAGAACAGATTCTGCAGCAGAAGCAGCAGCTCAGCAGAAACTCCCCATGGAGGCCGCAGCACATCTTCAGAGGTCAGAGGTCACGCCTCAGCAGGGAGGGGCTGTTTTGCTCCAACACAGCAGCAGCAGGGCCTCATCAGTATTTATATTTATACAACAATTCATGTTTCTTCATTTACTACTTCAGGCGCTGAGCCAGCGGTGTTTTTGTAAAGCAGTTTGTCTGTCAAACATTTCCTCAGAGGAAATTAAATGTTGTGTTTTCCTTGAAGACAATAATGTAAGGTTTGAAGAAGAGCAAAAACACGCAGTCACAGACGCTCTGCACCTGGAGCCGCCGATGATTCAATCTGCTGCTCAAGGGTGTTTCAGCAGAGATGGTTTTATTTTGCATGAGAACCATGAAATCTCAATCAGGAGATTATTCAGCTGAGCAAAACAAACCTGCTGCCCCTCCGCCATTCATCAAAGGTTACTCCAGTCTCTTATTACGGTGACTGGGAAAGGTTTCCAAGATCCAGAAAGGAATCGTCTTGCTCCATGACTTTAGTTATTTCTCACCACTAAGCAGGAAAATAAAAACCAGCAGACATGTTGCTACATACTGTAGTTTTTCTATGCTATACAGAGGCTACTGTTAAACTTTAGAGCATGTTGCAGCTTTGTGCTTTTGTTAAAAAGATGTCTGCTGTAGACACACGGGCCAGTACATCTGGCCACAAACATCTGGATGCCATTTAGCTGAAATTAGGCAGCAAACATTGAATATTTTCACCTGAATTAACAAAGTGCTCCATTTAGTGGTCAGAAAAGCAGAAGCTGCCAACGCTGCTCTGCATGTTGGCTGCAGAGCGGCTGCTGCAGAGCATATGGCCTCTGACAGGAAGACGGTTTCATTTACAAATCCTGGAGGTTCTGCTGCTCCGACGTGGTTAACCTCTGCAGCTGCTCAATGCCTGACTGACAATTCACAAACATCTTAGCAATATCCACTTAAAGTGAACTGAAACAATGGTGAGAAAATGTATAAATGTACACATTTCATGTAGTTACACCACAGACTTTAAATCTCACCAATAAGACACTTTTTACACCAACTATTATTACTAAATGTTGTTTAAAGTATATATTTTTAATGTGCTAAAATTAAAGCCATTTATTAGTGCCAATTTTAAAGGTAGCTGTAAATATACACAGTTTAATAATTACAGGTGGATGAAATTTTATCATAGAGGCTAAAAATATAAAACCTGACTAAAACTACTGAACAATAATTACTTGGCTGCCAAGCAGCAAAAGGTAAATAAATCTTTTCATAACTCATTGCTTTACAGGAAAAGTGTTGGCTTAGAGCTCAGGCATCCAAACTTTTTATCACTGGAAGAAATTATTGAATCGAAACTACCATAAATTATTGTAACCCGAGTGTAATTTTAAACCTTCAATTCCTCGATTTTCTACTCTTTTGCCTTTTAGCCTCAAATCTCGCGATGTTTTTAATAGTATTTAATAGATTATCATTTAGCCAATCGCGGTTGAGTACTGGGTCACATGTACCTTTCCAGTTTACCGGCTAGGTATATTAGCTCAAGCGAAAGGGCGTGAAGGGTAGAACGCGTTGGAAGGAGCAGAGCTGGCAGGAGCCCATTATTGTGAGCCGGAAAGGGAGATGAAAAAGATCCGGTAGTATGACGCAAAACTGCGGAACAGGCCAGGTGGATGGTGAGCTATGAGACGAGGCCTAGAGCCAAAGAAAGATTTCACCGGTTGGTGACAGAAGACTGCTTACTTCTCCTACCCAGCTGGTAGGAGAATCCTACAAAGAACTCTGTTCCTTCTTTGATTGGACTTTCAATTACCCAGGACGTGAACCACGCCCTGGATACTCGCCTTGTTTGCGAGCCGGATTAATCCCCATTCGGGGTGGATGGACTAAGTGGTTGTAAGATGAACTTTGGGAACGATTGATTAATTTGTTTTTTTTCCTTGTTGTGTTTCTTCTTTTCTCCTCTATTTTTCTTTTTATTTCATTGTTTTGTTTTTTCCTTGATGGCCATTTGCATATCCCAATGTTGTGGTTGTAAATATGTAAATATGATATTCACATTGCAAATACAAAACACTTGCAGCTGCAAAACTCTCGCCTAACTGCTCTTTCTTGAGTCCCTATTCTTCTGAAAGGAAACTGGCATATTATCTTGGTTAAAAGCCATTTATATTGAATAACAATTTAGGTTGTCTTTTCAAATATGCTACATTATAGTTTTTGTTTATCCGAAGCAAACTAAAGACTGTAGCCCATTTATCTTATCAAAATAAAAGCATCAAAGATAAAAACTATTTTTGGCTCAATTAATTTTTTTTTTGAAAAGCATGCATTTCATTCTCAGGAAGAGTATTGGGTCACTCTCTGAAAATGCTGATTTTAGTCAGTGTAACACATGAAGCAGATTCTGTCTGAGTCACTGGACAGACGTGGATCCATTCACTAGAAACAGAAAAAATAATAAATCACCAGGTTTTAAAAGAAAATATGGTGATTAAAAAAAACTCATCTTAAGCTTTATAGTCATCTCAGCTGTTTACATGTAGAAACAAAGTTTCTACATGTAGATGAACTTTAATTTTAGCTGGATTAAAGGTGCAACAAACACACACCTGCACACACTCATATAATCACCAGTATAAAATATTTGAACGTACAAACATGCAATTACAGCTGCAACTAAAGATTTAAACACTCAAGTTACACAGTATGCTCTGCAGTTATGCTACTAGCAGGAAAACAGTGCAAATGTACAGACTAAAAATGATAAACAATTACCACAGTAAAGTAAAACTCAAACATTTTGTTGTACCTAACAGTTTCTATTTTATTTTGTCTAGTTGAAACTTTTCTATCCTCCTGCAGTGGCTAGCTCTGCTGCAACACACGAATGGACAGTTGATTTCAGCTTCACCATTTGTCTTACGCTAATGTACATCAGCTCTATAGTCGACATTTTGCTAGTATGTACATTTATGAAAAACATAATGATTGTTGTTACACGTTATGCACAGATATTGGCTCATGTTATTTTCTGAGGTTCTTTGAGAGCTCGAAGATAAACACCTCGACCTCTTAGCTGTAGATTTATTCTTATTTATCGGCGGCTGCGTAATGCGGCGTATAGTTCCTTCATGCAGTGATTGATGCAGCCGGCCGCAGACTGCCTCAATTTCTGCCTAATGGCCACTAATCAGACGAGTTGAGCTTCAACTTTATCATCAGCCAGACAGAGGAGAGTCACACCTATTGTGCTGTTCTCTCATTACTCATGCAAATACACATAATGATCCTAAATGAACAACAACACATTGCCTCCTAGTTAATTGACTGTAGAACACAAAACAAGGAAAGATCTTTCTTTTTCTTGGATCTGTGATGATTTTTATGCTGTAAAAAAACAACAGGCATAAAAAGAGGCTCCTAATATAACCACAATTTCCAGTAAAATGAGGAAACATGCAGATGAGTGTGGAATGGCTGTGCTGCTGTTTTACACACCAGGAATCAGCAGAGGTGTTGTGAATGAGCCTGTTTTTGTGGGTGAGGTCACGGGCCCGGATGGTTCCAGCCTCCCGCCTGGAACCACATGAGGAACCACATGACGCCTGTTTTAACGGAGCCACAAAGAAAAAACTGAAACACCAGGCTGAAAGGTGTTTCCGGCCCAGTTACACCTCTTCAGCTCCATGATTACTGGGGTGACTTTGGAAATGGCAGGTGCATGATTGCAGTCATTTTCCTTTTTAACAAACTATCTGATCCTGAATTAGCTTGAACGTTGGAAAAATAATGGATTTAATGACAGTTGCAAAGATGTTGGTATTTTTTTTTTTCAAAGGAGGTTGAAGTTTCTTTTATACATATGAAACTTTATTGATTGTCTATTGTGGTAAAAGCCAATCCATGTATCAATCCATGTATAGGAAGCTGAAGCTAACAGACTGAGCAGGATGCAGGATCCACTCTGAACAGATCTTCAGTCAGTGACTAAAATCAACTCAAACCAGTTGATTTTACCTCATATCTCTTCTCTAATCTGTCAGATTTGCTGTCTTTTGAATGCAGGGCTCGGTTGATAAAGCAGAAATCCTAATTCTTCATATAGATATTTCACATGGCCACATTGTTCTGAGCGGTTCAGCTCGCACTTCATTTGGATTTCAAATGAGACTCAAATATAAGGAAATGCAAATGGTTGAGAAAAGGGGAAACAAATCAAAGCGATCCGTCACTGACCTCAATTTTCTGGGGCTACTTCATAATTCAGTTTGATCTGAATACATTTTCCTGCTTTTCAAGGCGAGCCCCACTGATTTGCTGCAGAATCAGTCGCCACTAATGAGAAGAGGAAGACTGAAACCGTTTTAAGGCTCGTCATCCAAAACAGAAATGTAGCTTTTTCACACCAGTGAAAAATATTTGGCGCAAACAGAAACTGGTATGAGAAAGCATCCATCTGCTGAAGTACTTTTATCTGATCCTGTAAAGATTTATATACATTTCTACCAAGCAGCAGTTTAAGCTCTGGGTGTATAGATGGACTGTTTTATCTTTTGTTATTTACTGTTTGAATGAACTCATGAATCATTAACTAAATGTGTATAAAGGGGCAGAACCAAAACAGAAATAAATATTGTCTTTATTACAAGCCTGCGGACATAGATGAGCTTATTGTTTAGTTTTCGCTGGACTGAGCCTTCAGTCAGAGACAAAGAGCTGAAACACTAACTGATGCATGCGGTTTCTTGCTCTCTGTTTTGGTGCATTTTCCTAAGAGGTGTTTGGATGCTGAAGGTGTGAAATGATCATTACTACCCTCTGAAATCTGCCTACTACGCCATGGCAACAGGAAACAAGCAAAAGATGAGCTCCAGTCACTGGGAAGATAAAACCCACAGCCCAGTAAGGACTGGGAGAGACTGCTGGATGTTTATCACTCACTGCAACACTTCCACATTTCACACCCACTACTATCAATCCATGAATCCCACCGAGAGGAGAGGCAGCGGGAAGCTACAGCTGCAACATTAGAGCTAAAAAAATTTGGATTTTTTTTAATTAATGTGAAAGTTTCTTGAAACCAAACCAGATGAGAACAATGAAGGTCATCATATCTGGACGTTAAAATTAAAATGATCCTCGGAAACATCAATGATCTGAGACCAAAGGAGCATCTAGAGACACATTTAGTCGTTTTTCATGTGGGATGGAAAAAATAAAGCACATAAAAATGTTCTGCACCTTTCAGTATTTTACCCTTTAATGAACTAAACTGCATTCGGTTACATTTTCTGTGAACAAGAGGAAAAACTGTAAACCTGTTTATCAAGGTGAGACTAGAATCAGATCATCTTTTTTATCAGTGATGAAAAATGTTGAGCGAATGAGAGAAGAAACTTCTAATCAGAATGTAAAGCTCATTTCCTGGATGAACTGTGGTTATTTTGACATGAAGTATAATAATTTATTTTCAGACTATCAAGGTTTAAACATGAATATTCTAGAAAATGCTCCTGGAAACACAGACTTCATTACCTAAAAATAAAAATTCAGGCATATTTAGTGCGAGCAGCCTGGTTTGGTTCCCACTGAACGACCTCTGGACGCATTAGACTCTTGAATCATTAGGATACTGAGACATCATTCATATCTTTTAGCTCATCTCTCAAAACGTGATTAATTCCACTTGATGACTTTGGAAAAAGGTGAAGTGAACTTGGCTGTCCTCCCACTGGTAGTCTCTACAGACTATTGCTTTCTAAATCAGTTTTTTCTGAAGGGCAGCAGGGTTAAGTAGGTTCAACAGAGCAAATAAATAATGAATTCAATGAGGGTAATTAAGAACGAGCTGCAGAAGGAGCAGAATGACCTCACCGTCCCTCCTAAGGCATCACTCTTTTTAGAAAAACTTTTTCCTCTTTACTTTCTTCATTGATCTAATTATTATTACATTATTATTACCATTTTAACTTTCAGCTCCACTGCTGTACTGGTGAACAACCAGTGCATATTAATTCAGCTGGACGGGATATAAACACATTTCACTGAACGGCAGTTACATATTCAGTGTTCCTGACTGATCCCAAGATGTCTAGTTTCAGTTTGTCCTCCTTCACATGAAGTTTCATGCTGAATGCAACAGTTTGTCTGAAATGAGGTAATAGGTGAGTAACATTATCGTTCTGTAAGACACAGTGTTGTAATATTTTACTGTTCTTCTGTTTCTCTACTCAGATGGAAGATCTGACCTGTTGTTCAGTCTTGGAATACTATCAAATTATAAAACCTGATTCTCTGCACCACATGATTCAAAAAACAAGCTAAATGTATTTTCTTCATTTTGGTCTTGACCTGAAAATGTCTGGAAAATGTCATTTTAGTGCAACACTTTGCAAAATGCAACAACTTTTAGACATTAATTACATTTTTATACAAACTTCAATGAACCCAAAACAATTCATGTCAAAACATCCTATTTTTATGTCTAAATTTCTCCATATTAATAAAAAACATAACATCTACCAGGCTCAACTTTGCTTCTGGTATACAAATCTTGGTATACAAATAAACATTATTCCTTTTATGGTCTATATTTTTAAAATTCTGAACAGAAATTCTCATTTTTTCATTTTCCATTGTATAATAAAAATACAACAACAACAATAATAATAATAATAATAATAATAATAATAATAATAATAATAACAATAATAAAAGTATGTTAGTGCAGAGGCCATTATAAAAAGAAAATTGTTTCAAGGTTCTGAGACCATAGAAAACATAAATTTGAATGTTTCTTTTTTCCTTTCTGAACATAAATGTTTTTTTTTTTAAAATATTGACATAAAACAAATGTATGCAAAATGGCTTGTTTTTGAAATCAAAGTCAAAGTCTTTTGATGAAATTAATGTTTTTCTTCATCCAATAATCAACGGATATTCATATCAAATACAATAACTGTTGGAGAATTGACAGTCAGTGAGAAATGGTCCAAAATTTGAGACAAAAAGCAAATGTCTCTTCATTTAAAGATGTTTGAGGATTCTGGGCCGCAGCTGAACAGGAAGCTGTTCTCCTCCAGCTTCCTGTTCAGAAACATGTAAACATCACAATTTAGGAGAAAACCCGCAGTGGTCTGCTGCTCCCATTGCAGAGCGGCGCACATTTAGATTCACTTCAAGCCAAATGCGCCAGACTTTCTTTTATTCATGGGGTGGATAACAGCGCCACAGCACAATGACACAGGTCTCTACCCTCTGCTGCTTCGCTCGCTGCTTAGAGTCACGCTCCAGGCTGCAGCCGCTCCGTCCGGCTGACAGCTGGAGCCGACGCTGCTGCTGGTCTGAGGACGTTCCCTCCTTCCTCCCACTGTAAATATCCAGATGACAGAGAGATCTGCTAAACTGAACTGGTACCCATTGATCTCCAATCAGCCGCAGAGTAAATCTGCTCTATTTACAACCGCTACTTAGCGCGTCGCTCCAGATGCAGTAAAGAAGCGTGGCTGATTGGAGGAAAGCCCGACACGAAGAACAGAGATAAAAACAGCAGCACCAGAGGGAGAAGAAAATCCATAAAAAAATGAACTTTGACACAACATATGGTGCAACAGAACATGTTGATTCAAATATCTGGATCTGTGTGTGTTAGATAATAAAACGCTCAGATGTGGGATGTGATGATGAACAGTGGAGGTTTTCTGGGCTTTTATCCTTTGCATGAATTTTCTTTGAGCTCAACCGAAACCGAAGATCTGCAGCTCCTGTCTCATGCAGGATCCTTCAGTATTAGATCAATTCAAATGCAATAGACAGAATGACCAGAGTGAATGATTTAAATCGAAGGGAATCGTCAGCCTCACCTGACATGCACAGGTTTGTTTTCCCTATTCAATGATTGTTCCATTGAATATTAGTAATAATTGGCAGCAAATCTTTTAAAACTCTGCTTTACCACATTAGATTTTTCCAGCCTCTGAATCAAACTTTGACTAGGACAGTGTACAACCTTCAACTGTAGATTGTTACTGTTGAGCATTTAGAGACAAACCAGCTGGTTTGTTTTGGATCATCGTCCTGCTGAAGGTCAGAAACTGATGGATCAGGTTCTGGTTCTGGTTCTGGTTCAGGTTCTGGATCAGGTTCTGGTTCAGGTTCTGGTTCTAGATCAGGTTCAGGTTCTGGTTCAGGTTCTGGATCAGGTTCAGGTTCTGGTTCTGGATCAGGTTCTGGATCAGGTTCAGGTTCTGGATCAAGTTTAGGTTCTGGATCAGGTTCTGGTTCAGGTTCTGGATCAGGATCAGGTTCTGGTTCTGGTTCAGGTTCTGGATCTGGTTCTTGATCTGGTTCTAGATCAGGTTCAGGTTCTGGTTCTGGTTCTGGATCAGGTTCTGGATCAGGTTCTGGTTCTGGTTCTGGTTCAGGTTCTGGTTCTAGATCAGGTTCAGGTTCTGGTTCTGGTTCTGGATCAGGTTCTGGATCAGGTTCTGGTTCAGGTTCAGGTTCTGGATCCGGTTCAGGTTCTGGTTCTGGTTCTGGTTCTGGTTCAGATTCTGGTTCTGGTTCAGGTTCTGGTTCAGGTTCTGGATCAGGTTCAGGTTCTGGTTCTGGATCAGGTTCTGGTTCTGGTTCAGGTTCTGGATCAGGTTCTGGTTCAGGTTCAGGTTCTGGATCAAGTTTTAGGTTCTGGATCAGGTTCTGGTTCTGGATCAGATTCTGGTTCTGGTTCTGGATCTGGTCTGGTTCAGGTTCTGGTTCAGGTTCTGGTTCTGGATCAGGTTCAGGTTCTGGTTCTGGATCAGGTTCTGGTTCTGGTTCTGGTTCAGGTTCTGGATCAGGTTCAGGTTCTGGTTCTGGATCTGGTTCTGGATCTGGTTCTGGTTCTGGATCAGGTTCTGGATCAGGTTCAGGTTCTGGTTCTGGATCAGGTTCTGGTTCAGGTTCTGGATCAGGTTCTGAATCAGGTTCAGGTTCTGGTTCTGGATCTGGGTTCTGGTTCAGGTTCTGGATCAGGTTCAGGTTCTGGATCAGGTTCTGGTTCAGGTTCTGGTTCTGGATCAGGTTCTGGATCAGGTTCAGGTTCTGGATCAGGTTCTGGTTCTGGATCAGGTTCTGGTTCTGGATCAGGTTCAGGTTCTGGTTCTGGATCAGGTTCTGGGTCTGGTTCTGGCCGGCCCAGACTGAGTCGGTTTGTTTCAGAAACAGAGTTGCCTTTAAATGAAGTGTTGGGATGAGGAACTCGTCACTGAATCGGAGCAGAGCTGCTGCTTCTCCACATCGTCAGGAGTCAGAGGAGGTGGTTCAGGGTTCTGATCCGAACGCCTCCAGAGGAAGTCCTCTCAGGTTTTCTGGGTCACTTTCCACTGGAAGAGACTCCAGTAAAGACCCAGAACTTACTGGGTACCTGGAAAGGCCTTGGGATCCAACAGTTCATCACCAGTTATTGTTTCGTTTTCATGGCCGGCTGAAACTGATTCATAATTTAAAGAACAATTTGCTTCATTTTCCTGGGTTATCTTTGTATCAAGTTACAAATTGTTTGATTATAAACGTTCTAGAGCAAAAATAGACATTTCAAACAGGTCAAATATTTTTCACATATTTCACTGTTTTTCATGAGCCATAATTCATCAAAAAGGAGCTGAAATGTAAGTTAGGCTTAATGTGAGGCGGTGATTTATTTGTTTGCATGCAAAACTCAGACGACTGGCAGAATATGTGAGGAATGAGGAGAGGAGCGAGAAAAGCCACAGCAAAGGTGTGAAGACCTATTGAAATTTTCACAATGGCAGTTTCTTTACCTCATTAAATTATTTAAATGCTCCAAAAGATGGAGACCTTATAGTAGGACACAATTCTCATCTTCTTTAAGATAAAAAATAAAGAAATCAGTCCAACCACTGAAAAGGCACAAAAAGCCTCAGGGAAGAAGAAAGCAAAGGAAGAAGAAACTGGTTGACCCAAAGTTGACTCTGGATAAAAAGAGATAAAAAACCCCAAAAGATAATGTTTCACTGTCAAAAAATGTTATCGTTTCTACACGTTGTATATTTCCATAAGTCTTCCAGATGACTGGGATCCCACTGGTTCTGCATAATCAACACGGAGCACAAAGAAAACAAAAGAGACAGGATTTTAAAACATGAGCCTGGAAACGACGTTCAGCAGGAACATTACGTAAAGAGCAGAACCTTTGCAGCGTTTCTCTGACATACCGAGCGATATGAGGGGGTTTGAAGCCCCTGATGTTGCACCAGAACCTGCAGTGAGTGTAAACCACTACTTGCTAGAATGCATTTGCATAGTTCTGATAAAGACATCATAAGCGCGGTCAGCCGGCTCAGATTTCTCCCACTCCTTCCAATGCATCTCCAAAGTCATGTGTTAACTCCGCCTGGCAGCAGCGATCAAATCATGTTCCAGTGGAGAAGGGAATGTGTGGGCCATCCCACTTCAGCAAGAGACGGCCAGATGAAAGCGCACAAACAGGGAGCGAGTCCCGACGCAAATACAGAAATGAACAGACTCATTTAGATTTTCAATCAGAATCTGTTGATTTGGTCTTTATGAAAAGACAAAAATAAAATACATTAACAAAACCAAGAGAAAAAAAAAAGATTTTCTTCAGTGAACGACAGGACTGCCTTTAAGGAACAGATCACATTTAGCTTTTTTAAAATACTCAAATCAACACCTCTTTACTGAAGTTATCCTCATCATCCAGATGTATCTGAAATGAGCAGAGAGCCTTTGCACTCACTTAACAAGCCACTCAAAGAGTAATTACCAGATGGAGCAGCAGCCTGTGGTGGATTTCCTACAAGAACTTCTGATGTAAATTTTAATTACTGACAATTTCTCTCCTATTAGACGTGTTTTCAGTCTGAACAGATTTTGATTGGCCTGTGTAGGTCTGAGTCCCCATGAGGAGCCTGAAATGCTGGAGGAATTCACAAAGACTCGTCCTCAGATGTTATGTAAGGCAGCGGCGCTCTTTAGCTGGAGGCTTTTCAGAAGCTCCTATTTCTGCTTGTTTCTTGGTCAACTTGGTGATTTGGGAATAACTGCTCTGTCAACTGTGTTTCATGTGGGCAGCAAAAGCAACATTTCTGTGGATTTTTCCTTTTATATAAAACTGGTTACAAAAATAGGAGAAGCCACAGAAAGTTGTCTTCCTTCAGCTCTTCCATGGATCTGACCTTTATCCACTCATTAGTGTAATCAGCTGATTTAAATCTGAAGTCACTAAACATTTTTAATGTGCTGTTTATGCAGACATGCATCCTGAAACTCATCTATTAACTCAGAAAATCACGTCGCTTCGCCGCTTGTCGAGAACTCTGGAAGGTTTCAGCTTTTTGTCAACTTACAACCTCAAACTTTTAGATTTTACTGCAATTTTATCTGAGATCAACACAAAGTAGTGGATGATTGCAAGGTAGAATAGAAATGACATTTTAACAATCTGGATAGTGAACAGTGCCTTGACTCATCTCCTTTAGTCTGTTACCCCAAAATAAAATCCACCTCTAGCAATAATGGAATCACAAAAACATTCCACCTGGTTTGGATCCAGGTATCAACGCAGCAAGAGTTTAGATCAAAGAACATTTATGTCACATAATGACCTAGTCAAAGTCCAAAACTTTCATCCAATCAGGTTTGAGTTGTTTTGCTCAAGTGGAAAAAGGAAAACGATCTTTTGGACATACAGCTGACTCAGCAGCTTAAATGTGAACACAATTAAAAGTTTTCAGCCTGTTTTCAACAAAATTTTCAGAATTTTGTTTAAAAAATTATCCTTTTTTAATTCTGGTTCAAATTATTGTTGGTTTATTCAACCAACAAAAATTAATAATAACATCCTTCTGAAATATATAAAAGTTTGAGGCTGTAAGAAACCACATACTCACACTATTTACTGGTCATTTGCAAAATTAAATTTGTGGAAGTTACAATAAACCATGAGAAACCAATCAGGTCCAGTTCGAGTTCCACCAAAGAAAAACTACCAGCTTCATCTGAAGCATTTAATGACACATTTCTAAATACTGGAGCATAAAGTGAATCTCACCTTGATTCATTAGCTCTGGTTTTCTGACTGAGAGCCATTAAAAGCTGCGACCACAGACAGAGTGGGAGCGTCTGAAGCTGCTCTCTCTCTCTGCAGGTCGGTTTGTTTTTGCAGTCAGCCTGTCAGCCGTCGCTGCTCTCTGTTGTTTACTGTGGTTCTCATTAACAGCGACTCCACTCAGCTCAAAGTGAAGACTGCAGCGCGGTGGGAGGACCAACACGGCTCAGACCAAGAAATCTTTGTCTTCTAGCTTTTCACTTAACAGATTATCTAAAAAATAAATGAGGAAACCATTTTAAAATCTTTGACTAAAGTTTTTCTTCTGCTTTTCCAAATGTGACGTTTAATAATTACACAACAAACTGGCCTGACTTGCTGCTTTTACTTTGATTATCTTTCTGCTACTTTGCTTTGAATGTACAGAATAAATGACAGTTAAAGCTGAAAATAAGACAAATCTGCTCTGAGAAATGTTTAGACTTTACATTCATTTTCCATCCATGCCAGCTTAATCCCTGCAGGGTGTGATGATCATGGGGGGGAGGAGGGGGGTCCTGTCTGCAGCAGCATGTGAGAAAGTTTTAGGTCATTTATTTGAAACGGACAAGGATTTACTGAACATCAGCAACAGGAGCAGACGTCAACACAAAGTGGTTTGGAGGACTGACGATCTGACAGGTCACCAGGTCAACAGAGATACACAACCATGCACACACACACACACACACACACGCACACACGCACACACACACACACACACACACGTGCACACACACACACACACACACACACACACACACACACACACACACACACACACACACACACACACACACACACACGCACACACACACCTGACCGGTAGCTAAGACTAATTAAGCAACCATGCAGGCCTTTTGATTGTAAGGAGAAGCATCCAGAAAAAAACCCACAGGAAACATCACAATGTTCACAGCACATGCTGCTGCACTAAAATCCTGGTTTGACATCAATTAGGTGGAAATTAGAGCAGCTTGGTGAAAGTAGCAGAGGGCTGCATTCAGAGTGACCCTGGTGTTTTGGTTTTTCTCTGTGACCTGCTGCAGAAACACGCAGATGCAAGTGATGCCACCAATCAAGAAGGCGGAGCACGTCCCGCTGCTCTACCTCCGTAAATCTAACAGGAGTCAGTACGTGGCATGCAGCGGCGCCTTAATGAACTCTATTCTCTACCATGCTGTTTAAAAGCCGATGTGACATTTAATTAACAGCAAAACATTTGGTAAGCATGCATGCCCTTTTCTGGTGCAGCCATGTTTCACAGCCCATTGCTCAGACAGAATCACGGCGGCAAGCAGCGTGGGACGCGGCGTGGGACACGGCGTGGGACACGGGGTGGGACACGGGGTGGGACATGGTGAGCAGCGTGGGACACGGTGAGCAGCGTGGGACGAGGCGTGGGACATGGCGTGGGACGCGGCATGGGACACGGTGAACAGCGTGGGACACGGTGAGCAGCGTGGGACGAGGCGTGGGACATGGCGTGGGACGCGGCGTCCAAACACCCTGCAACCACGGGACGGTCACAATGTCTCACTAATTTACCACATAAGACAGGAGAGGCAGAAAGTGCTCCAAGCTGGGCTCCATTTGCATCCCCTCCTCCTCATGCATGTTGATACTCGGCCTGTTACCGTCCGTTCTGCTTTCCTTCAAGGGACCAGAAGGACTTGAAAGGTGATGGCAGAGATCATTACATCACCAAATACCCAGTGGCTATTGTTCTCAGCGACTGCCGGGGCGGATTACCACCACTGGCCTCCACAGAGGAGTGGACAGCACATGGGGACGAAGAGGAGGAGCAGAAACGGAAAGGAGCAGGAGGAAGAAACCACAAAATCATAACAGGAAGTAGAAAATGTTCAGGAAAGGACAGAAATAGGTGGAGAAGATGTTACAATTAGTTGCAGTTTGTCTCTCCAAACTATTCTATCTGCTGGAATACCTGACATTTCTATATCAGCAGCACAGGTACACACTCAGAGACAGCACCAGGTCAGAGGTCGAGGACGTGATCGATTATCACACGGCTGGTGTTCCCGTCTCAGGAGAAACTTCTGCAGGATTTCCGACCGTCGCCACCAGAACTCGTTTAGGAACCTCGGTGGTATAAAGTTGTTTCCATAAGCTGCAGCAGAACTTACACCGAGGCCTGAATAGATAGTGTTCAAATTAATCCAGGCCTTATGTTATCAATAAAGTATTATCTTATATTTTCATTCCTTAATTTTGCAAAACCAAATAAAAGTCAAGCAACTCAAAAGGCCTCAGTTATTTATTTAAAAGCCTAATTTTACCTAAATTCACAAAACATAGTTTAATTTAATGAGAATTACACAACAATATATTACAAAATGGTCCTAGAAGACCAATCAAAACATTTATTTTAAGCTTTTTATTTTGCGTAGCATCATTCTGACAGACACCCAGAGCATGGAAATGTCACCTGGTGATCATCCAATCCTCTACTAGGAACACAGAAATGATTGTGACATCATCACAGCAGCCCATCCTGACGGAGCCACTGACTCCCTCACCTCCACACTATTCAAACAGGGGCAGCATCAAAGCCACACGCGCTTCAGACTCCCAGAACCTCGTCGCCACAAACTCCTCTTCCTCACACTCAGGCGTGTGACACATTTTCAAAATGACATGTAGCATATAAAACAGGAGCAGACACACCTTCTGTGTCTGAAGCTGCTGTCACTACAAAACTGGGAGAATTACAACCGACTTCCATTTTCAGACTGGAGCTGCTGAAGCTGGTGTTTACACCTGCCTGCAACAATTCAGCACTTTTAGGAACAAAACTTTACATCTCAGCTGCACTGAGCCTCCTTATTAAGATCAACAGCTTTTTATTTGGACTGCATTTTACAGCATGATTTATTATTTCTCACGTGGGATTCTGTGGAACAGCAATAAGTTCCTGTATTTCCTCTGGAGATGTTTTCTGCTCTGAGGTCTGTATAATAAAGCACAGGCACAGGAGAAGGAGAACATTAAAGACATTGCAAACCTCAAATCTGTGCATCGTTCAACACACGGAAACCAGCGAACCTGCAGAGCAGACAACAAACATGCTTCATGTAAACATGAGCACAAACAGAGCAGGACACAAAACAGAGCAAAACAAACTGAATGTGACAACAAACAGGTTGGCCAAACCACGTCAAGCAGGGAACCACACAAAGAAAAGCAAACAGGGACAAACAGCCGCAAAACCGACTCCCACTTTTTCATTTTGCTCAGTGACTAATGCAAATAATGCGCCTCCAACAAATTCCACATGTACAAGCAGGAGAATGAGGATCCAATAAATGAATAAATGAAAGAATAAATTTAGAACTGGGCAAAGCAGAATGGGAAAAAACTCAAATGAAGGATGAACTGGGGAAAATTGGAAAGCACAAAACCGACGTCAGGATGGATTAGTGTAAACGCGGTTTTTGTTTTTTATGGGAACAGATTCTCATGTTGATGTGGTGAAAAAAAAACAACAAAACCTGAAGCTTCAGTTTTTACTGGTCACAAAAGGAACTGTTATATAATCAGTGATTACTTGAAAGTAAAAAGTTAGTAATTACAACTTCTATCAAGCTTATGAATATAAATGAACTGAATTCTGGTTTAGATGTTACTCTGACGTTAAAAAAGAAAATGAAAAATGTTTTGATTTTGTTCAAAAAGAAATGAACCGTTTGGTTCATAGATGCTTTCCATCCACCAGCTGCAGCAGCAGAACCAGGAAAACATTTTGAGTTCACAAAGTTGTCAAATATTACAGTGTTTCTTTAATACGGTAATTTAAGCCAGTAAGTGCTCAAAGCAGCCATGCATGGACGCCTGGTTTTATAATAATGCTGTAAATTGAATCGTCTCTTTCACTGACAAGCTCTCCATATTTCTCTATTTGTGGACACATTTGTCAGCTGCATCTTGTGCTGCAGACGCCGCTGAAGCAGCCATCAATAAAGCATTCATTGTCACACACTGTGCCACGTTATTAACGGCCATCTTCATGGTAATCTTTCAAAGACATCGTTGATGGGGTCCTCCATAATTCTTTTACAGTCTGGCCCTTGGGATGCATCCTACAGAGAAGAAGACTGAGCTCTCCCACTTCACTTTAAATCTCTTCTTGTGCCCAAGATAAGAGTGGAATTGAGTTATTGAGCAGACAGTTTAAGATATAAGCTCCTGCTAAAGGGCCGCTCTGCACAGTCACAATCACAAGAGCCTGGATGGGAGTTTTACCCCGTTTGACTGCTGCAGCATTCTGATTAACCCCACATAATGAGTCTAACTAATGCGCTGTGTTACTGGAAAGCTAAAATGAATTCATGATGTTGGATTTCAGCCACATATTAAACATCTTTCTTATTCTCAGATTTCCCACCAGCTGGTACTTAGCCGTATTAGCTGCTCTGGCTCAGGTATGCAGGTGGCCAATGGCTGATGTCAACACTTTATGTTCAAACCTTCATAACAATTACAGACTAAACTGAAGAAAAGGAGCAAGTTTGCTTTAAGGCTAATTAGCATAATCACCACAAAGCTTTCCACTGCTTAACAGGACTTTGCTCTCACTGGTTCCCAGAACCAGGCGACAACCTGACATGAGCTCAGAGCAAGCAGCAGCTGCAAAAGGCTGAAAGGTAAAAGTGTGAACAAAATCACAAGGCCTGACTTCAGAATAGAGACATCATCCTTTCACTGGAGAGATTGCACATTACTTTCTGCTGCATCGCTCCAGCACCGGGTAAAATGTCTGATTTTAAGTAGCAAACGATTATATCCATATTGACCTGCCATATGAGAAATGGATGGAGATTAAAAACCTTTAGATGTTTTTAAAAAATCATTTTTACAGCTCAGCTTCAGGCTCAATTTATTTTTCTAATATCTATTGGTATCTTAATGTCTGTTAGCCAAATATATTTGACTGTTTTCTGAATCTTATGTCCTAGTTTTACTGGAACCAGTGGATTTCTCTTTGCAGCTCTTTGGTGCAAAAGCTATAAGCAATAGTAAAAACTTCAACTTTTAGCTGATTCTAGTAAAAACAGCTAAAAGTAGAATAGAAATCTAAGTTGGAAACTTGATGGATTGATTAGATGGAAATCAAAGGACGGTGTGAAGAAAATGAAACCAGAGCAAATAAATGAATGAGGCATGCAGGATGTCACAGCAGTTTGTGGAAAACCAAACTGCAGTTTTCAGCTATGCATTTATTCAGTGAAAATTAAACAAAATGTTGGAGCCAACTGAAGAACCATGCAGCCATGTCCTGAACGTACAAATGAACCGGTGATAACAGAGTTTGGATATTTCCTCCAGTGGACTGAGCAGCAGGTCAGATTCACCTGCTGCCGCCCGGATCCACCAGAATCTGGTATTCAGAACTGTGTGTGACACGTCTGGTGCTGAGAGCTGCAACATCTCAGACTCAGTGATGACAGAAGTCCTCAGAGACGCAGAGACAGATAAAAGAAGATGAGAAAGCCTCAGCGCCTTCACTTTAACTTTGAAAAGTCCAAAAGGGAAGCATCAAACATAAGCAGAGGAGCTTTTACAGATCACCATACATTAAAATTATTGCTTTATCATAATCATAGTCTGACTGATGACACAGGCAAAAGAAAAGTGAGACCAAACTAGACTCTCTTTTCTGCATGTTATTTCCACTAGAGATAAAAGCTGCTTTTATAAAACAAGAGACTGAGGTACAAACAATATTTTTCTGAAAAATAAAGTACTGAGATAGAAAAAATGTTCCAAGTCAGAAAAAAAAAATCAAATAAAACAATTTGAAAAACCACTGAAAGTCTGAAAACTATAGAGGCAGGGCAGTTTTTAAAAAATGCACATCTAAATCCACTTTACCGAGAAAGTTTCATTTTAATCCCAGTTTCCAAACAGGAGAAACGGAGTGATATGTTTTAAAGTTGCCAGTGTCTCTCTGCTGAACATCCAAACCAGGATGCAGGCAAACTGTGCATGCAGCGTTCTGCCAGCCTGCAGAGGGCGCTGTGAAATACTGCGCTGCCACAGCGGCTGTGAAATCTTTGTTTTTCCTGATAACACAGATCATGCTGCAGGTCTATTAATGCCACATCATCGGATTCAGAAGTTCATGAACGTTTAGTTGGTTCTTTATGTTGACGTCCAGCTGAATATCAGCTGCTGTTAAAGTCCAGTTTAAATCAACATCAACATGAACAAACGTTCACTGGAGCTGCTGGTAATCTGCAGGTCAGATCATCATCTGTAGACCAAACTAAAGTAACATCTCAAAGTTTTATTTATAACTTAATCTATAAATCTCAACATATTCTTCTGTTTTAATATCTATAAACAATCATAAATTTGTTTTATTTAAATGGAGCATTCATGCATCAGCAGAAAAATAAGATCAACGTTATTTGGCAACTTTGTAGTAATTCATACATTTTGAACCAGTTTAGTAATGAGTTGCCATAGTCATCTTGAACTAGGCCAGTTATCTCAGTTGGACATTTCTTTGGTGTTTCAGTCTGTGTGTTTCTGCCAGTGTACGAAATGAGACGGATCATAAAACGTGAGCAGAAAAATCCATGAAACTCAACGTTTTTTGTCCAAAGTTACTGTGAACGCATCGCGATTGACTGAACTGTCCAAGGTCCTGAAACGGTGCAGCACAAAGAGAAGCTGCTGCAATCCTTTTCTGTGCTGCTGCTTTGCTACATTAGTCAGAACAGACAACTTTGCTATTGTCCTCACCCTCTTGTTTGTCTGCCACATCCTACTCACTATATCAGTCAAACGGCTTTGACGAGCGCAGAAGGCTTTGCGATGTTCACAAATCCCCAGGCCTTTCTAATTGCATGCTAGCAACGCTCTGAGCATTTCCTGACTGAACTGTGTCTTGCATTTCTGTCAGTCTAGCACACCGCATTTTCGATCAGAACCATTCCCAATGTTTTGTTGGATGTCAGTGAAAAATTTGTATCGTTGCGATGACATTTCAATAATGTATTATTATCTTGTCAAGGCATGTATTAGAGGAAGCTCAGGATGGAAGCTGAGTGGAGAGGAAACGGTGAGTGAAGCAGTTCCTCAACTGCACGACGCTTTGATAAACCCTGCAGTGTCGGAGGAAAACCACTAAACCTGAAGAGCTCAATAAGAAGCAGTAAATGTGCTCATTGTGCTTCTTATTATTGACCCCTGTGAAGCTCAGGTACCTGCTATATACTCGCCCACTGGCTGTTAACATTACATAAGGGGAGGGAGGTATATAGTGAAATGTCTTGCAGCAACACTGTGCTTAAAAAGCCTTCTGTCACACACCCAGAGTACATGCAGTCGCACGGCTCCTCCCTGGATTACTGGAGGTTTATCCTGCATGATGAAGGCCGACAGGAAATCACAGAAAAACTTTTATTATATATATATATATATATATATTTTTTTTTTTTTTATACACACACACACACACAAGTATTGAAATGAACCACATGGCTCCACCATTTTGTCTGGCGGTAACATTTTCAGAGGGAGAAAAATATTTGTTAATCACATTTAACAGCTTCTTATTGGATTGTTTTAAAATATGTTTATATAAAATACTTAAAATCAAACTCAATCTACATTTTATCTTTCCAAATATGATTAGTACATAACAATATTTCCACACCATTTTCAGACTTTAGGACTGCCTTCCATTAACAGAAGCATGAAATACAATATTTATAAAATACCAGCCACTGCTTCCAGCTACAAATTCAATTCACAGAAGAAGAAAACACATAGCCAGTTGTCCTTTGTACTTCTGACAAAAACAATTAAAACAAAATAAATCTAAACTAGCTTATGTCTTATTACTACTGGACAGGAAACCAAGCCAAACAGATGTCTACTTCCTCTTAGATTAACTTCCTCCTTAATCGCCTCTGCTCTAAAGAAAGAATCAGCCATGCAACCACAGATCATGTGGTGAAACATAAAGTATCATGATTCATTGGTTCTGCTGGTGCTCAAGTCCAAGTTGGCACTCCATGTGTCAAATTAATCCACTTCTATTTCCAGTGCTGGTGTTTATGCCCAAGGCAACACGAGGAAACCACAAGGATTTTCTGTGAGAAAAGAAGGAATCTTTAAAACATGTTCAGGCGCGCTCATACATTAGCAGAGCCACGTCCAGACAATCAAATAACAAAACACATTTCCAGGTATGAGAACTCTATATTCAACTTGTGCAAAATAAGAGTGTAATTCATATCTTGTTACCATTCTGTGTAGTGGCTCTAATGCCTGAGGAGGAGGTCAGAAAGACGCTGTGGCCGTGTTGGTTTGGCGGTATGGAAACTATTCTCCACAGTCATATAAACAGAAGCCCTCTGTAACCTCACAGTAATCATTTTTACAGCCCTGCCTTAATTAAATGTCACATCTACTGTAGCGATATACAGCAGAGATCTCTGCAAATTAAAACAGAATTAGGCTGGCAGATGTGGCCCTAATGGCCTAATCATCACTTTACATTTTTCCTAGTACAGAGTTGCCACAGAGGAATAGTTTTGGAAAGATCAGATCCACGATTAGAGCAAAAGTGATAGGAAAATGAAAACTTACACTTTAAAGACACAAGAGGCATTTCTGTTCAACGTTCAGCCACAAACAGCAGATCAGGTCAGTGCATCATGGCCGACCAGCTCCAACCAGACAATTATCAGGCATCAGCAGTAAGTGCATTTTAAAATCAGATTGTTTCTCTGAACCAGTTGTTTCAGCTCTTCAGAGTTATTATTGTGGCTCTTAAAACATCTGTAACCATTTTGTTCATGTTAGCATGCAGCACTGTGACAGCTTAAGGGTCCATGTTCATGAGGGAGAACTGCTTCCATCACGATGCGCCTTTTAAAACAGAAATACAGAAATACAGAGGAGGGAAATGCCACAATGGCAGGAAGCAACGTTTTCAAGCAGAAAGCTGCCCGGAGCGAAGCGCTGACTCACCTTCCTGTACTTTACATGGTGCTGTGTCTTCCCATGTAAATAAAGGTCATGAACTCTGACATTTATGAGATTTACAGTAAAGATCAGAACACAACGTCACACAGGACACGTCACTAGAAATGAAATCTGGTGCCATTTTCAATCAATATTCAATAATTATTAACCTAAAACAAGCTCCTGTACACTTATCATGTCAATGTCTTTAAGTTAGTTTATTTCCAATGTAACAAGATGTCTGCACTGGAAACTAAACAGAAACAGATTTTGTGTTTTTGCTGTGCTTTATGTTAGCACAGTGATTCAGCTTTGCCACTGCAATAATAACATGATATTAAACTAATTCATAGAACATATTTCTACCATACAGGTAGAAATCAAAAGAGAAATTAATTCCACTTTTTATAAGGAATCCAGACTGAAATCTAACTGAGGATAAGAACTTTGGTTCCACATCCAGTCTGATGGAAGTTAGATGGATTTGCAAAAAATTATTTTCTTTATATTTTTAAATGCTTTGGTTAAAAATGTTTAAAAATCAGCTTTTCTTCTACTTTCATGTTATTGTCTGACCTGCAGGATTCTAGCAGATAAAATCATGAAACTTTGCTGTAATGTAAAAAGCCGAAGCCTGAGGGACGTAAATCCTTTTGAAACCAGAATGAAGCTGAAGAAATGTTACAACCATCAGCTTCTCAACCCGATCCGAACAGAAACGGAACCGGACGCCGGCCCAGCCGCCAAACCGTTCAAAACCGAGCGAGCGCATCATGAAACATCAAAGGATTATTTTCATACTTTCCTCCATGAAAATAATTTTCATACTTTCCTCCATGATGCATACATCATGGAGCATACATAATATGCAGAACGTCTCATTAACATAAATGTTATTCTGTCAATCGTGGAAGTGAAGATAATGAAGTGAACATTTGCATATGGTGCATATTTCTGTTGAATATTAAATATGATGCAGAATAATAAAGAAAAAAAATCACATAATATTAATACATTCAATGCTCTGGATCCATTCTGGATTCATTTCAATTTTAAATATGTTTTTATTCTATTTTAGTGTTCATGTAATGAAATATAAAATAAAAACATTTTAACATCAAGTTTCTGACCAGCTGCTGAGAGACTCTCACACTCTTTCCTTCCTCTGGTCATTTCCAGACTTCCTGTGTGAGATTCCGGGTTGTGTTCCCATCTGATCCACCTGCAGTGTGTTTATCTTTCCCTCCACCGCTGCAGCCTTTTCCCCTCAAAGTGTAATGCTGAGAATGAATGTAGAGACCAAATTAAAGGACCCAATTTGAAGTGGCACCACTTCACTGATAAGCTGTACCAGTGATCTGTGAGAGCACTCAGGGTCTGCTACATTATGACAATACAGAGGAATAAAGCGGATGAAAGAGAATAGTCTGGCAGGAGCAGAAATCAGATGGGCAGAGGGAGAGGAAAAACAATCTAAAGTCTAATTGTGTTATGCCTCAAGGCAGCGAGGGAGCAGAGACACATTTTCTTTCTACACGTTGTTCAGCACAGTCCCTTCCCCACCATGATCGCATCCATTTCCAGCCCGCTCGCTTTTTTGTCTCACTGTTTTTCATTTATTGAAAAAAGGGCATGAAAAGCAAATGTTGGAAACATGGCTGGAGTTAAGAACAGCATAGATGTGGCATTCAGTGTGTGTGTGTGTGTGTGTGTGTGTGTGTGTGTGTGTGTGTGTGTGTGTGTGGGTGTGTGTGTGTGTGTGTGTGTGGTGTGTGTGTGTGTGTGTGTGTGTGTGTGTGTGTGTGTGTGTGTGCGTGTGCGTGTGTGTGTGTGTGTGATGCATTTAAACATGTCTGGATGAATATGACACTTTTCGAGTTATTGTGTGTCATCTTTGTCCTTGGGGAAGAAAATAACATTTTACAGCTTTAAAGCTTTAATATGTAAAACCCAAACGACTTCCTTAACTAAAGTTCTACAGGGTTCAGAAGTAACTTTAAGATAAAAGGATAACAACTTTCAGAAAATCAAATTTCACTCTCACATACCTCCTGGCCTTTGTAACGTCCGATGTTCCAACAATGTTACAGAATCGAGAAGTCCTTTAGAAAATCCCCAGAGCGACTCTATTCACAGGTCACTTACTCCCAGGCCTGAAAGAAATCGAGAGAAAGAGAAATCAGAGAAGACATGGAGAGTGAGCTCACAGCTTTAACTGACTCAGCCAGCAGAAGCCCAGCCATCCAGGATAAACATCCTTGAAGAAATGTCAGTCCAAGAAAGTGCATTAGCGAACCCACACCAGGGCAGCCGTGAAGAAAAAACTCCGGCTGACATTCGTACAGTATCTTTCTCCTCGCCTGGTCAACTTGATCATTTCCCAGGCAAAACAGCTGCAGCTGAACGGCTCATTACTCCATCATCCAGCTGCAGGGCGAGCGACAGGACGGGCCGCGTGCCGTCCCCTCAGCCAGCGGCCGGGTTTTAGACTCCTGGTGCTCGAAAGCATCAGCAGCAGTTTAAGGTAAGGCGCTAAAGGCTAGCAGGAATTAGCTGACTGGAGAGTTTAGCCAGCCTCCTGTAATGAAAAGAGAAAGCGCCTTTCTTCTTCAGGCTTCTGCTGGTCATGTGCCAACATCAGACCCGACCGGCGCTAATTTACCCACAGCAGCTCCGCCC
Source organism: Poeciliopsis prolifica (assembly GCF_027474105.1). NCBI lineage: Eukaryota > Metazoa > Chordata > Actinopteri > Cyprinodontiformes > Poeciliidae > Poeciliopsis > Poeciliopsis prolifica. The sequence goes on along the minus strand of NW_026562574.1, from coordinate 16,501 downwards.
GTGAACATCAGTAACTGGCTATGTGGAAATTATTCCTGCTGATTTTTACATTTGTCAAGTAACACGGCAAACGCAGTGTGAAGTCAGGTGAAACCAGCCCAGCCCAGAGAAAAGATGATTTTATTATAAACACATTGCTGAGCTGAGGCTACAATCACGTCAAAGCTTTCACCTCATCGTTTAATAAATCATATAACCGTCAGCAGCAGCAGCATTACTTCACTATAAGCTCCTCACAGCCTCGTGATTCTGCCTCACTCTGCTTTACACTGCTGCTTCACTTTCATGGCTTCCCCAGATATCTGATGTCGTAGCCCTCCAGACTTTGACTGGGCCATTCTGCTGTAGGGTTTAGTGGCTGACCCAGATTGGACCAAGCTGTGCAACAGACGCTTCATGTTTAGACTCTGAAATGTGTCAGACGAGCTGAAGAGCAGCTGATTGAGCCACGAGCTGCAGAAACAATCCCAAACCACCCACCCGCCACCACCGTGCAGCTGAGATGTCTTTGTTCTGTTTCTGTCGGGTCTCCAGATCATAACATGAAGGATCCATCCTCTTCAGGTGATCCATCCTCTTCAGGTGATCCATCCTCTTCAGGTGATTCATCCTCTTCAGATGATCCATCTTCTTCAGGTGATCCATCCTCTTCAAGTGATCCATCCTCTTCAGGTGATCCATCTTCTTCAGGTGATCCATCCTCTTCAGGTGATCCATCCTCTTCAGGTGATCCATCCTCTTCAGGTGATCCATCCTCTTCAGGTGATCCATCCTCTTCAGGTGATCCATCCTCTTCAGGTGATCCATCTTCTTCAGGTGATCCATCCTCTTCAGGTGATCCATCCTCTTCAGGTGATCCATCCTCTTCAGGTGATCCATCCTCTTCAGGTGATCCATCCTCTTCAGGTGATCCATCTTCTTCAGGTGATCCATCCTCTTCAGGTGATCCATCCTCTTCAGATGATCCATCCTCTTCAGGTGATCCATCCTCTTCAGGTGATCCATCCTCTTCAGGTGATCCATCCTCTTCAGGTGTCAAGCAGCCGACACAATAATGTAATAATGTTATTTTAAAAAGTTGTATTTTTGAGAAGAAATGGAGCATATGGCTTCAGAGTAAAACAACAAACAGGAGGAACTATCTGAATATTAACCTGAACTCACCTAATTGAAAGTAAATCAACCAAATGACAAAAACTTGCCTCCCTAATGAAGAAAAACATGAGAAAACTCAGCAAACACAAACGGCAGCTCAGTCCTAATAACTCCAGGACTTTTTCCAAGGTGTCACAGACACTGTGGCTGTTGAGATGAGCTGAGGGTGATGGCAGGAAGTCTGCGTCTGCAGCTTTTACCTCCGTCTACCACCTCTGCCAATTGGTCGACTACGTCGTCTTCTGGGAACCAATCAGAGACAAGCACCTGCACACTCATTTTGCATAATTAAATTAACAACACAGGTCATAACAGTCGGTCTTCTGGGGATCTATTCCAGAGTAGATCTGTGTTTTGTTATGTATTCTATTAATAGTTATCTTTGTTGATACTAATCATTCCAATATGAACCTTCCCAGACTGACGGACCTCATCGGCTCCAGAACCGCAAACCTCCAAATGTTTTCCCAGCTGGTTTCACTTCGTCAACATTTAACTGGGAAAACCTGAATGCTGCCTTTCTTTAAGCCCAGTGGAACCAGAACATGATCATTTCCTCTGATTATGTTGATCAGGAGACAGAAATATTTCTAGAGTTATCATGCTGCTGGTCATGCAGTGGCAGCCATGATGGCTGTAAGTAAAGCAACAACACAAAGAGCAATGGCATAATTTACAGATTCCAAAACCCAAAAGGCCTTCTGGGAAAACCATCTCTAGTTCTGCACTCAGAGGAGCATGGTGGCGTCCTGAGAGCAACACAAAGGAAGGAAAAGTTGACAGGAATCAGCCGAGGAGCCAGTCAACAGGACACAGGCGTTAAGCAACAAGCTCCAACCATACATCAATTTTCCATAGCGGCTTAATCCCGTTCTGGTTGCAGGGGATGTACCTGAAAGGGATTAAAGTGGTGAAGGCAGGGAACCCCCTGAACCGCTCTGCTGTCCACCACAGATTAACCCAACACGCAGGCTGTCTCTGGACGTCTGGAGGAAACTGGAGATTCTGTCATGCACAGTGGGATCGTGTTAACTCCACAGAAACGCCGCGGTCACTGCGGCGCGGTCGCTGCGGCGCGGTCGCTGCGGCGCGGTCGCTGCGGCGGTCGCTGCGGCGCGGTCGCTGCGGCGCGGTCGCTGCGGCGCGGTCGCTGCGGCGCGGTCGCTGCGGCGCGGTCGCTGCGGCGCGGTCGCTGCGCTGTGCCTCCAAACCAGCAAAAACTGTAAAACTACGCTGCAAAAAAACCCAACAAATTGCAACAGTTACCTCAATAACACCTTTAACTCAAACAATCATCTTAATGCGTATACTGAATACAAAAGTAGCATTGCTGTAAGAAACGTTGCCATTGTAACATTATTTGCTGTTGGTTAGGCCTTTTACAGTTTTCTTATTGTTCTCCCAAGAATGAGTAAGACAGAGAAAGTCTGGACAGAATCCTACTGAAGCTGAAGCCTTTTGGGTTTCCTAATAATTTCTCTCACTGAACCAAACTAAGCATATTTAAAGAGGTCGCAGCAAGTCACCTCTGGATCTTTTTCACAAACACAGAAACTCCCATGGAGCTAGTTAGCAGCACCACATCAGCAGAGGTGAGGACAGTGGCTCACCTTCTCCTCCGACTTAAAACTGCTCCTATTTCCACCCCACCCAGCCAACAGGCTAATCCACCGCCAGAGGATTTGTGAGCCGCAGCACAAAGTAATTGTGCTGCAGCAAAATGAGTGCGGCCTAATTGGAGCAAAGACTTAATGAGGGACTCATGAGGATTATCATGTGTGGCTTAGAAAAGGCCCAGGTAGAGGGAGACAAAACGCTCAGGCTCTGGAAACATGCAAATTTCTGTTCCACTTCACATTCAGACTGGAGATAAATCCGTTAATATAAATATTACTGAGGATTCAGGTGCAGGTGCAGCAGCTTTCTGATGCAACCATGGAGCAAAACAATCATTTACTGAGTGTAAACCGACACACATCCTTTCGACATGAACGTCATGACGTTATATTTAGTTGTTTATGGACAACAGATGAATTGTTATGCATCTAAGCAGCAGTTTGTAGAAACTTTTTTAATTAAAAGAGACTAACTGGACTGTAATGAACACAATGGTGACATTTAATTTACTGTGATTATTATTCTTTTTATAATATTCTGGACTCATTGTTTTTTTCTTTCTTTAAGCAGAGTAAAATGTTTAATAAAAAACAAGCTTAATATTGTTTTGAATACTTTGAACTTTGTAAAGTGAGATTAGTGATCTGCAGCTCAAATAGATCAAAGTTTTCAGATTTTTTAGTTTCACCATATTTTGATTTTATATGCTACAAATGTCAAATTAAAATATCAGAGATTCACATCCACTGGATGCTTGTGAATAACTCACTATTATATTACATCATTATATCTGTACTTCTTAAAAATAGCAAGATTTTTATCAAACCTGCATGAATGATCAATAAACCCAAACTAGGCAAGAGCTGGACTGGGTTGGTTTAGATATTTACAGCATAGTCATGTTCAAATGGCCTAGTCAAAGTCCACACTAAAGTGTGGACTTTAGATTTTTGTGGTAAGACTTTCATACTGATGCTTGCAGGAGCTGGTGAGGTTTTGAGGATGAGGTTCAGCCCTCTGGGCAGCAGGGATCTAAAGGTCAGAGGTCAGTGTCTCCTGTGGGAATGGAGGTAGAGATTTCTACTCTAGATTCTAGATTCATAAAAGATCTGCAGCTCATATTTCAGGGAAAGGAGATTCTAGAAAGTGTGGAAGCAAAACGTGTTTACATATCTCCATTATCAGCAATTATGTGCTCCTTTGTGTTTGTTGATCCTATAAAATCTTGTAATAGTTGTTTTAAACTGGATTATTGATCAAACAAGCAGCCTCCTAATGAAAAGCCAGCAGTGTGAGCGGCGCTGCTTCAGAACTGAAGTGACTCTCCAGCGTCTCTCCAAACTGTTTATTTCTCCAAGGAGCCTGTTTGCACTTGACAGCCACAGATCAGATATGACTGACCAAGATAAATGGTTAGACTCTAAAGTCAGATCAATTCAATCCAGCAACTGTCTTCAGCAGGAACAAAAGGCCGTGCTGTCAACAAGCCTCCACTCACTTTGTTGCTCATTCCACGTCTTTCTGTCCAAACATGGCAAACTGTGAATGTCCTCATGTTTAAAACTAATCACACATTACTTCGTTTATCTGTGCTGTAACAAATAAAATCAATCAGGTTGTTACTTTTTAGTTGACTCGGTAGATCTCGGCTGCTTTTTGGGGGATTTTATCCCACAGATCAAATTTATTTTAACAGTTTATAATGTTTGGATTCTCAGGCTTCATTATTCAGACCATTTCCTATGCAGGAAACCCAATGAGCTGTTTGTGCCTTAAAATCCAGCAACAACACAAACGTGCCAAAGGAGCTTTTAGGTCTCTGTGCATTGATCCACAGATCAATTCAGTTGCACAAGCAACACTAATGGCAATATTTTCTGCTCCTGCTTGTCAGCCGGTGGACCAACAGTTTTCATGTCAGAATTTAGCATAAGAGTTTTCTATATGTTTGCAGAGGCATGCTCATCCAACAGAAACATTAACCTGTCAGGCTGCATTCATCCAGTGAGTGATGCTGAGCGAGACGAGCGCTCCAGCTGGATTGTGAAGAGTCACTTTAAAAATGAGTTTTATTGGGGTTTTTATTGTTTTTCATAAGTTATGTGTTAATGGAAGTTTAAAAACTTAATTTAATTTAGAAGTTTGCATTAGCTGTAAGCCATAATTCTTCAACTCAATAAAAGTTTTATTTTTCTTCTTTCATTTAAATAAAAAAAAATAATTATGTAGTAATTCATTGAGATTCACCTTCTGTGTTCAGTTAAATAAAAACTATTTGAAAGAAACTCGAATGCTAGACAGTGGAAACATCCACATACTTTGAGTTAATAAGACATTATAAATGAACTGAATGCTTATGTAAAAATACAGCTACCCTGCCATGCATAATGCCTAAAGTAGTTTTTAAACGCCTCTACAGTCTCCCGCTCCTTCCTTTTATCTGCGTTTCTTCAAAGAGAATAAATAAACTGAACAGAAGAAAAGCTCATTCAGCTGTCTTACTTTCTTAAACACAAAGGAAATACAATTAAAAACGACATGGAAAAAGGGAAATATTGGTTCAGAAGGTCACTTAAATGTCACAAATAAATTACAGAAACCTGCTGAGAAGAATTTTATCTCTGGAAGCTTTTCTGTTCAGAAACGGCTTGAATGAAACAGAAGCACAGCCAGGATCAGAGTAAAGTGCATTCTGAAGAATGCACAATAGGTCAAAATGCACTAAAAGATCCTCCTCCTTTACATAAAGCCTGGGTCAGGATCAACTGCCTCCCCATGCTGAGCGCAGTGGTTGCTGCAGCACTGAGGTCCAAAACAAGCGTTTAATGCTTCATTAGCTGTAAAACATTGTGGCTGAGTGAGACTCCTGTTGTGCTTCAACCTTCAGACGTTTTATAAGGGTCAGCGGTGAACAACGTGGAGTTTAAACTCATTCCTAAGAGTTTAAAACCTGACAGTAAATCAGGGTGAATTTCAACACAAAACAAGTCTCCTCTCCTCCCTCATCATCCCTATAACTTTATAGTACAAACATCATTTAATGCAACTTCTAGCTCAGTAAATATGCAATTATTCAGTTTACCAGCTGTATGCTCAACAAAAAGGTTTTAGTTTAGAGTTTTAGTTTTGCTTTTTTAACTGAAGACAAACCTTAGTCCTGCTGGACTCCTCCATGCTTCCTCTCCGTCTCTTTGTTTCTATGCATGTGAATTTAATGTTGACTCAGAAGTGCTAGCCTAAAGCCCTGCTGCCCTGCAACACACATGCTGCTGATGTGACTCCAGGAGCCCTGATGTGATCGTACACGCCACCAAATCCACAGCTAATTGGACACTTCTTTCACAGCAGGCCTGTGGTAAACAGCAGCAAGCAAATAACAAGCTCACAACAACCAAGGAAAGAGCTCCGATAATAAACCTGCTGCAGATGCACGCTCTTCTGCGACGTATTCCTGCACAGAACAAATTCTTTTTTTAAGCTTAAGCCTGAGAGTCCTGCTCTGCTGATTAGCCTTCCTGTGCTCAACAGCTGCTTCTCTGCCCATTTCTGTCTTTGAAATGTTAAGCAGGTCCACGACTCCTGCGATCCTCATGCCAAGTGGGATTTTGTGCAGAAATGTTGAGCCAGGTACTAAGGGGGATTGCACATCATCAGAAAGGATTGAAGAAAGCCACATGAGAAACAGAAGTGTGCTGGACGTCTCAGTGTTCATAATTCTGTCCACATGAGGCTGTTTGACTGCAAGCAGATGAGAGGATTCAGAACGACGCCGAGCAGAAACTGTCGATAAACGTAGCTCCAACACAAGTTCATACATAGCAGTCAAATCCTCTGCAGCCCCAACAGAATGCCTCCGCATTGTTCCCCATTTTCAACATTAGTTTCACCTGAAGACGCTTCCAGACGGATTATTAGAGGCGCAAAGCAAAGTCTGGCTTAAGAATGAAAGACTTTCCTACTTAACATCCATCATGCTGCTAATTGCATGATCCATATATGACTCAGTTAGTCCTCAGTGCATCAAATGCTGTAAAACTAAATGTATTATTTTTTTACCAGCGACACGTCCACCTTCTCCTCTTTAATGTTTATGCTGTCCCAAAAGCTGCTGCATTTGGATGTCACTAAATATTAATTATAAATAATAACGTTTTGTTTTATTTTGCTAAAAGTATCCAACTAACATTTTAATAAAACTTTTTTCCACAAACTCATTTTTTGCTTCAGGCTTTTTAGGATTAAACAACCAGTTTCTGGAGCTCAACTTTCAGGAAAAATCCTCATTTGTTCTGATAAAATCTGCTGATCAGGAAGCTGAGCACCGAAGTCCGTTTTCCCCGTTTGTATCTGTGGTTTTCTGAGACCCCACATGTTGCAGGAGGAGCCGGTCCAATCCCTCCACGCCTTCGGCTCTGATAAACTGGAAGTGTCACACGCTGAGGTCGCTGCTCCTCTGCTGGTCCGACTGACGGGTCCTGAATGCAAACCAACCGGTTCACGTCCCTGACCCCCGAGGGTCCCTCCATCTGCTTCATCTGCACCGCCTCACCTTTGACCCAACACTCTGCCGTCTCTCACAGGACCGCTGGGGAGGGCTATGTTCCTCTTTACATCATCACAAATTGATATTATCATCAACATCATGTCCAAATGTCGAATTGCAGAGTCAGAGACAAAGTGCAACAACCAAACGCCGGGTTAATTCTGCTCTGATCATTGATTTCTGATCATAGAAAATATGATCAATGGTTTGGAGATGAAAATCCAACAACACAAATTTCTTTCTTTCTCAATGTTTACTTTATGGTTGTGTCTTTAAAGAGAGACCTCCATAATTTAATTACATGGTTGTTAATTGAGGGCGTGCTGAGAGAGACAGAGAGAGAGAGACAGAGAGACAGAGAGAGAGAGAGAGAGAGACAGACACAGAGAGACATACAGAGAGAGAAAAACAGAGAGACACACAGAGACAGAGAGACAGAGAGACAGAGATAGACAGAGAGAGAGACAGAGACAGACACAGAGAGAGACAGAGAGAGAGACAGACAAAGAGATAGACAGACAGAGAGACACAGAGAGACAGACAGAGAGACACAGGGAGAGAGAGGAGCCCTGTGACCCTGCAGACGGCGGATGGTTCTCAATCTGAGGTGAAGGTCCCGCCCGGCTGCCTTCACTCTACAAATACTGACATCACTTTTCTTGGATGGTTAATACGAACTAATTAGATGAATTTTCAGCTAATGAACATTAACACCATGAAACAAACCGTTTTATGTTGCTTCGTTGAAACTTCTCTAAGGTTTCTCAGAAAGAACAGAAGCTGACAGAAATGGATCGAAAACCAGAACCAGTGAGATCCATTCCCACTGACCCTCGTTCCAGGTTCAAGTTACAAATCTGACCCAAACCCAACATCTCTACTTTACTCTCTGCTGGCTGATATCCATTCACTGCACTTTGTACTTTCAAAGACTGGATAAAAGATTTTTACTGCAGCTGTCATTGAGTTTAGATGGAGGGCAGCCATATTGGATTTGAATTTAAGATTCAATGAATTCGTTCCCATGTGGAGTTGGAGCTTTATGGACGCCCTTTTGTTCATTTTAGAAAAAAAAAACTTCTGAATAAAAGTGAGCCCAATCAACCACCTCAACCCATCTGGCAGCACTAATGGATAATATTATCTCTCTTTATGTTGTTTCCTTCTTCAGTTTGCATAAATGCAAAGATTTTACTGAAGAGCTTGAGTTGGAAATATTACTGAACATGATGAACTCATAATGAGTTGTCGGTAATCTTGCCTCGTTTGTGGAACATTATGCATTTGGAATTCCAATATCACAAATACTGTAAAATAACTGTGGTTTTAAACTGATTACATTTCCAAATGTGTTTATAGAAATCAATCCTGCATCCTGGATAAACTCTTGTTACTTTGGTATTTCTCTGAAAGTTCCCATAACATCATGAGCCTAGTCAATCACAACATCTGCAGCATCTTTGCTAAGATGCAGGTCAATATGACACACACCACAAACAGTCACAGGTCTAAATGGATATTAAACCGTCAGCAGGTCCAGCTACCGCCTGAGTGACTGCTGTGAAAACAACTTGCCTCTTTTCTTCTCTCTTTTCTACCTGCTCCGTTTTCCATCAGCTCAGAGCCAGCCTTGTGAAAATTTAATTTCATGGGTGAAGATGAAGTAGATGATTGGTTTCTGGACAATCAGAATTACGCTGCCTAATCAGTCTGGAAGTGACACCCAGATTCACCTCTTTCCTCTGAGAACGGTCCTCATTTTCCACAGTTAGGAGTCATTTTGTGCTAATATTCTGACCTGGATGCCAACATGAATGAGAGCTTCCTGTCATAATGCACAAAGAGACTCACTCCAACACCAAACAACACCGTCTACGAGGAGATGGACCAAAATTAGGCACCTTTTTAAAAATCTGAAAAGTGTGGCGTGCCTTTTGCTTATAGTAGTTTCCAATAACATCTGCATTGCATTTACAGCTATAATCCTTTGGGTTATAACTCTACCAACTTTGTACAATTAGAGACTTTACATCTAGAGTTACATCTGGACTTTGGCTAGACCATTCTAATGAATGAATCTGCTTTAATCTGGATTGTAACAGTTTCCCTGGTCCTGCCGAGGAAAAGCAACGTCCTGTGTCAACATGTGAAAATCTCAGCACTTCCTGTTTGGCTCAATATCGATACAGCGCATTCTGTTGCCGTTTTTGATGTACGATTAAGAAATGGCAGTTTTTTCTTTTTGTTTGTTTTTTTACAGAATCTGATCCAGCTGAAGCTAAAACTGCCACTTGAGGAATTTTATATTGAAATAAAAATGTTTATTTTTGCACATTTTAGCTTTATTTTTGAGAGTTGTTCTTTCAGTAGTGGTCTTCCTGAGTCTGTGTTCTCCAGTCAATGATTATTGACTTGACAAATTAGCTGAGAATTATTTTAATGACCGATTCACCGCAATCATTTCAGCTGGTTTTGGAAGCATCTGAACGGCCTTTCAGATGGGCGTCGCAGCTGAACCGGCCAAGTCATCCAAACGTTTTCCAGATCTTCCACATGGCAGACGGACGGAGATCTCTGGATGTCGTTGTTCTGACTTTGATTTGGTCCAAATGTATTTTTCTGTTATTTTAGGAGTCACAATGTGACATTTAGGTGAAATGACTCTAAAGTAGTGTAAACATGATCACAGATCAAATTAATTTAAGAAATTAGAGCAAAGTTGAAGCGTTTGATTCTTTTAAATAAAAGTAGCTGTTTGGTGAACATGAGTGGTTGTTGGTATGTGATGCAACATTACAACCTTTCCTGCCTCAAGCCTCTGAGAGGAGCACAGAAACAATCGCAGCTCAAACATTCATCTCAAAGATAAGATCAATGTGGCTTTAGCAGAAATGTCAGACATTATCAGCATCTGGGATAATTAATTTCTCAATGTCTTCCATTGACAGGTACTTCCTGGCTTCAGTCCCGGCTCACCATACTTCTTGCCATCAATCAGCTGCAGCAGTGACTCACAGAGGCGCCGGCAGGTTAACAAGATGCAAAATAAATCCATTAGTTCACGTCTATTGTCTGGCATGGTTTTTTACATATTTCTCAGCTGTCACTTTCTTGGATAAAATCACAGCATAGATTACAGTTAGGAACACGGACTGTGACCAAACTGCCTGTTTTTTTAATACTTCACAAACTTTATCTGCAAACAAATTTAAAAAGATTTTAAAAATCCCAAAAAACAGGAAAAATGTTTCCTTTCGTATTCATGCTCACTGCAGATCACTTCACTTCACGGCTCGTCTGGTGGAACTAGTTTGGAAAATGCCTCTATTGTAGTTAAATATTGCTTTCAAATGTGTGTTTATGTTGTGTTTTCTGGTTTTCATTTTATTTCATAATTTTTTTCCTTCTCTTTTCCAGGCGTAGCCTACAAGTTTAGCAGAATAAGGCAGAAATCAGCTCTGCTGCTGCTGATTGTTCGTTCGTTGCGTTACTGATGAAACCTCAGACACATCCATGAAACTCACTCTTCCCTTTCTGTCTCGGATTTCTTTAAGACGTTGATATCTTTTCATAGCTCTGCAGAACTGAAGGTCCCCATGACAACAGCTTGAAACGTTTCAATCAATAGCAGATTGACTTTTTGTTGCAACAAACGTACGGCTACAACTTGAATCAATGAGCAGCTTTCACTAACTTAATGGAAGAATGTTTAGTCTTTGTATTTCACTCTTTGCATGTGAATTCTTTAGTCCAGGAGAAATACTTTAGTACAAGATTAACTCTCAACCTCCAAGAAGTGAAGTCCTGATGCTTTCTGTTTCTGTTTGTTTTCTGTCATTAATATCTGACAGTTTAAAAATGTTGCCTGGATTTTAGGATGGTTCCGACATCCTGCAAGCACAGAGGTCACTCAGAAAAGCAGACCAGCCAGAGAATCCCTCCTGGTTCAAAGAAATGCCAGAGCATTTGAAGATCAGGGATCATATAATAACACAAAATAATTGATGAATTGAGACAGACTCCCACAGAGGAAAGATGTAGAGGATGTTTCACATGGAGCATTTAAAGCCACGCTGCCTGGAAAACACATGTTGTATCTCTTCACATTCTATAAATGAACTTCATATTCAACTTCAGGCTTCATTGAGAAGGATACCATCCACCCTGTAAAGTCACAGAGAGTGGAGGTGCACTGCAATCCATCACTCCTTTCCCAGGGTTTTTCCTGGTGACGTTTTCCCACTCAGGATGCGTCTGGCTGTTCGCCAGGGTGACCACAGACCTTCACATGGCTGATGTGCAGAAAATGATGGAAACTGCAACTCTGTTCCTTTATCTGGCTGCTCGGTGTAGTGACTGTGAAGGTATTAGTGATGATGGAGACTAGACCTGGCTCTGACCAGAGAGCCATGTGTAATGGGGTGAGAAGCTTGCTTTGGGACAAAAGTCAATTATAGCTCTCAGAATCGATAATGATAAGTAAACCAATGAGGCTTTTCTTTATTGGCTTTTTGGGAAAGTTATTGATTTTTCCTTTTTAAGAAGTTTGATTTTAGCTGCTGACATTATTGATTCTTTCGCCTTTAATGGTTCTTTAGTCATACAGTAAAACGCTGCAGAACAAATAACCAGGAACTGCCTTACATCTGGTTCACACAGTAACATTTTAAAACCGTCGGCTGATTTTCACATGATAAGAAATGAAGCAGGTTTGGTCCTACAGCGTGGTGTAGACGGCACACAGATTTCACTCATGAACATTCAGATGTCAGATGAGAAATCTCACACAAACTCTGGAGTTTGATGGCGAGTTCAGGATAATCCAACATGGCCGACTGGTAAGAAACAATGGCGATAGTTTGTAGACTATATTTAACTAAATTTATCTTTGAAAAGTTTCCTCTGGCCATCAGAGAGGCATTCAGCTGAACAAACTCTGAGTTTAATCAATAAAAAGACACGTCGGCACCGTTGAGCAATCTGAGTTTTATTTGCTCAAAGTAAGCTAATCGCTCAGCTAACTTAGATTTCAACCTTTACTGGGCCGCCTCCTTTTCAGGAAGCTCCACCTTCAGCCCCCTGGAGGGGAAATGTGTCCACAAAAAGCTCATTAACTCCAGCGCTGCTCACCCAACAGCTCCAGGACTGAAAAACACAAACACCTTGTGTTCTGGCCCGTCATTTACACAGTAATAAGGTTTTTGTTGCACAAAAACACAACAGCCTTGACGACAAGCTCCACAGTAAAACTTTTTAGAAATGCAGTGCGAATCACATCCATGTAATACAAACCAACACAACTGGAAATGATTTCCATGCATGTTCAGGTCCAGTTTTCATTCTTGCAAAGCACAACAACAACGGCAGCGGACCTCTGTGTTCTGTTTGTTCTGCCGCCCCTCATGTTGAGCCCAAATCTGCTCCAATGTTTAACATTTATCATGTGAGCAAACACGCAGCGTGTGCGCCATTATTTGCACTTCACTACAAGCAAAAGATCAGGACAAGCTGCTTCTGGATCAAAGTTCACAAGGTTTCACTGCCACCTACAGGCCTGCTATGTGCACTGCAGAGCATCCAGTGCTATTGTGTAAAATCTATATTTTGTGAATATAGATCTCGTCCCTTTAGAAAACAGTTCAATGCAGGACAAAGACGCCTTTTAGCTGTTTGCATGAGTTTTCTTTGAATGACCAATATGCTGGTGGATGAATTAACTGTTACTCCTAGTTTATTTGTCTGTGGCGCTCCTCTGTAACGTTTTACTCAGTTGTGCAGTGTGTGTGTACAAACACAATAGTAGGCAACCATAGTGACCTTGCAGTGAGATGCATATGATTGTAGCTAAATAAAACGTGACTACCGGTGAATGTGTAGCTTAATCCAATCTCTCTTTCCCAGCCAATGAAACTACATGATGTCCCTGTAATCACCAAGCCTGTCGGCGGCTGGAACCGTCACTGAACAATCAGACAGAGGGAACAATGGCTCTTCGATTTAATCCCAACACACAGACTGGATCTCAGAAATCCAAGGTCGCAACCAACAGGAGCTGATAACAGTCTTCCCATCAAGAGGCTTTTTGAACTTTTTCCAAAACAAAGTTAGACAGCAAAATGAAGCCTTTTGTTCTTCCTTTCTCTGACAGAAACAGGAGGGAGAAATGTGGGGAGCTTTCTTGGTAAATGACAATAACAAAGGCACAAGAGGCTGTTAATACTGACCTACTCACCAACTGAGGCCCCAAATGCATCTTTGTCATTAGGCGCCGCATGTGTGACACACTCATTAAATTGCATTTCACAGGCTTGTCCAGGTTTTTTCCAGTAGCGAGGAGGTAAACATCAACAAACTCAGGAGGTGTCACAAGGTGAAGCTCATTAGCTCAACCACAAATGACTGCAAAGACGAATGTTAGATCAGAGAGCGAATGTTTTATCACACAGAATTCATTACCCTCCAATCATTAAGATGTTGCTGGATGTGCAGTTCTGGTCAGAAGTTTACATACGTCCCAGCTGTGAATTTCATATTAATGTTTGGATTTTAATTATGTAAATAACCTTTTCTCAAGGTGAGAAAGCACAAAACACAAACAATTAATTCAGTGACTTTGGGAAAGCAAGATTTGTTTGCAGAGGTTCTGACTCATATTTATAGACACAGTAGTATTTTGTTAAATAGCCCTAGGAAGTTCAAAATACATTAGTTTGTAGCTCTCCAAACCCTTCTGGAATAATTATGAGTAAATATTCAGTCTTATTGTCAATTTAAATTGGTTGAATGCACAGACTGAACAAATCAATCCTCCAGCTGCAGCTGATCCAGAAGCTGCTGCTCTGTTCTCACTAGAACCAGGAAGATAGAGACATAACACCAGTTCTAAAGTCCCTCCACTGGCTCCCTGTAGCTCAAAGAATAGACTTTAAAATACTGTTGTTAGTTTATAAATCACTGAACGGTTTAGCACCACAATACATCAAAGATCTGCTGTTGTTGTATCAACCTTCCAGACTCTCAGGTTCTGGTTCTGGTTCTGCTCTGCATCCCCAGAACCAAGAGAGGAGAAGCAGCTTTCAGCATCTATGCACCAAAAACTTTGGAACAAACTTCCAGAAAACTGTAAAACAGCAGAAACCCTGACTTCCTTTAAATCTCAACTAAAAACACACCTGTTTAGAATTGTATTTGAAATGTAATATGTAACAATGTATTGTCTATTATATGTTGCATGATTTTGTGTTCTTGTGTTTATGATGTAAAGCACTTTGAAATCCCTTGCTGAAATGTGCTATACAAATAAAATTTGATTGATTGATAGTCCATAACATTTCAATGCAGCTGAAGTGAGTTAATTACAGCGCCTGTTAACCGGGTTTATCCAGTCTAACATTGTGCCAACCTTCAGGCACGGTAGTGGTTGCACGATGCTGCGTATCTGCACATAATCAATGGAATAATGAAAACATATTACTTCCAAATTCTGGAGGAAAAGTATAAATATTTGTATTTGTAATTTAAAAAAATTTTGAATTATACAACATTCACATTCTAACTTGTGCTTCTAAAATATTATTTTATGTTGTTTTATCAGTCCAGCAGGAATAAATCTGACCAAATTAATTATCAACAGTCAAAAACGTGACTTTCAAACATGAATGGAGTTGCTGTGAAAAACCAACCAAGCTAGGAACAAAATGGGAATGTGATCATTACAGTGATCATACTTTAAAACAATCACTGTAAGAAATTTTCAGGGTTTTAATCCTGTTTCTGTAAAAAAAGAAACACGTTGGATATCTTTGCTGGTAGCTGAAACAGAAAGAACCTTCAGCGGTTTTCTGATCCAGTGGTCAGCTGCCCCTTAACCACAAAAAGCTTCACTGACTAATTACTGCAGTCCAGCTGCCTGCACTCTGCAAGCACTCAGCCAGCTTCTCCTCTAATTACCACCAGTCCTTATGCAGCTGGGCAGCACTAACTCTTGTCCCTTGCATATTTATTGTTAGATCAGAAACACATCTTAGTTAAGTTAATGCTAAGGAATCAACCACAAAAAAATTCAGGGTAAGGAAAAAAAGTTTTTTGGACTTTGAAAATCTTATTGTTGACTGCATATTCCAGACTAGAGATTTGTTTTAGTTGTTTTCTCATCAGGTCATCTAATGTTAATGTTCATGTAAAGTGCTGCTTGCTGATTCAGAGGCTTGACATTCACATCTGGAAGATATTTCTGAGATCCTGAGTGTTGGATAAATCCAGAGGAACTGCTCGGTGTCGTTCAGCAGAACCTGGTGAGTCCTCTGGATTTCTGGGGCATTTTTATGTTGGTATATATTAAAGTACTTCATACTTTAAGCCTCTGCTGTCTGGTGCCACTCATTAATCATCAGAAATCTGGTTTTGATCAAATTTAGCCAGTTATTTGTACAGAACTGAACTGACTTGGTGTTTATTAATTTGATGTTTTTCACATTTTTCACTGATTCAGTTAGTTGTTGACAGAAGAAACTGATGTAATGAAATTATGGTGAATTGTGGTTCATTTGGACATTTTCTGATCCAGAAGGGAAATATTTTTCCGCCAGATAACTGGCAGACTTTCAAAAACCGTAAAAAAAAATATGAAGCTGATCTTAAATTTAGAAAATTTTTCTACTGAACTTTTTAAATTGTATGCATT
This sequence comes from Poeciliopsis prolifica, assembly GCF_027474105.1. Taxonomy (NCBI): domain Eukaryota; kingdom Metazoa; phylum Chordata; class Actinopteri; order Cyprinodontiformes; family Poeciliidae; genus Poeciliopsis; species Poeciliopsis prolifica. The sequence goes on along the minus strand of NW_026562574.1, from coordinate 503 downwards.
GTTACACAATATGTTTGATTTGTTTTAGGTTAAAATATTGTTTGGATGTCAGAGTAACTCGTTGTACTTTATTGTGTTCGTTCTTGAGTGTAAAAAAAGAAATATTATTTGAAGCATAAAAAGTAATACAGTTGCCTCGTGGGATGCACGCTATACACTCCGTCATACAGAAGTAATATTTTTGCTCAATGTAAGTCGGTTTAGTTGACTGAACTTCGGTCTACAGATTACATATGTAAAGTTTTCTTTCACCACAGCAGGTCCAATAAAACACATAATCCATCTTCATTTTCAGTGACATTCAAAAGAAACATAAGAAGTGAAAAATACTCTGGTTTTTGTTTTCATGAAGAGAAACAGTGATGAGAAGAAGTGGGCTTTGGTTACTGAAAGCTGCTCTGCTTTCATCCAATCGTTTCTTGTTGCAGACGCTCTTTGCTCCAATCCATCCCGGCTTGCCATCCAATTCATATCTCTGCATGGCCATATTGCAGAACTATTGC